>NW_025934199.1:0-141383 GCF_000764305.2 Hyalella azteca | reverse complement strand
CCCACAGAGCCAAGCATGCAATCTCAGCAATCATCTCCAGTTGCCAAAAAAATATTTCCATGCGCTAGAGTATCTTCCTTCGCCAGGTAGAGAATTGAGTCAGAGAATTGACAGAATTCGTTCAAAAAGTAAAAAAATTTCATTTTTTTCGTCAAAAAAGAGCAACAAGTTTTTTTCGTCATCCTGACCTAGTTTGGCTCGGCAAAAGTTACTATTAGTGCTACATCAGCTCCACGCTCGTCCAGTCCGTTTATTCTTAATGAGTGTATGTAGTGGCCCAGTTTGTCGTGTTTCCACTCCGCTACTTTTAAGGTATTTGTAATATTGTTGAGAAATACAAAATAGATACATTTTCTAAGTTAAGTTTGATTTTTTCATGCGCAGTTATAATTTTAGATAAAAATTATTTTAATTAGATTTCGAAATAACTTTTTTCTAAAAAAAATTCTGTGTTTTTTCTAAAAAAAAATTCCACAGAATTCTAAAAAAAATATTTCTGTGGAACAACGTGTTATATTCGACTTTCTATTATTATTCGACATAAAGGCCTAGGTTCGCTAATGGCAGTAGAGTTTATCTACAGTTAGGGTTGACAGCTACAGGGTGCGCCACAGAAACTTACTTATTTGAAAAAATTCCTGTGCGGTTAGTTGTATATTTCCTTGAACATTTACGTGTGATTATTAATGCCAGATTTTAATCTGCAGTTTTCAGATCCTAAAAAATAGCACGAACGAGTTCCTAAGGCATATTTCGCTCATCAATAGAAAATTTTCTGATTATAGTAAATATTTGGAGGATTCCTGAAACGGCTGAACAGCTAGACGTCAATATCGACATGGCTCATCGACATGGGACATAGTGCTTCCTAAAAGAAGCCTTTCAATTAACCGCTTACGGTAATTGGGCATTTTAACCAAACATGACACATATAAGGGAGAACTATGGCCGTTGTTCCTATTTTATTCTAAATTTATTATCATAGTCTCCATATTCACTCGTATGTTTAATACAGCAGTTACTGCAGGAAATAAATTTTTTATGCAGTCCATCTAGCAAGTTTATAAGATGTCGTCGAAAGGCGGATAGAACATTCATAAAATTTCAACAGTATTTTCAGTAACAGTAAATAAATTCAAGGTAAATGCTATTGCAATGAAAAATTTCCGCATTCGTTCGTTGCATTTTTTTTCTGGAAACTCTTCAATTTTTTATTCCTTCCATATTAATTCAAAATATTACTGGTTAAATTAAGTTTAATTTTTCAAGGCATGTAATACATCATTCGACGAAAATATCATTTAGAATTTACCGAACTAGTGACGGCAAAATTTGTTTCAAATTCATTTGCCAATTTAGCCGTATTTCGAGTCGTTGTTCGCACACACTTCTTTCATTTGTGTAGTTGTCCCATTGTTACAACACTTCTCTTTAACTTCACTTCTTGTTGTTTGTCTGTCTGCTACAAATCTAATAATCTATATTTAACACACTTCTACCTGTCCAATTGATCTGAAATTTTTTACACTTGTGTAAAGTCAGAGACAATACATGAATCAATTGACAGAATTAATAATTTAAAATACGAAAAAAAAAATTTTTATTAAAAAAATTAAAAATAACTATTTCAATTATTTAAAAATAAAATAAGAAATTCAGTGTACAAGTGTAACATCAGAGACACTGGCCTCTCTAGAAGTGTTCTTTTTAAAAAGAAATTTTTAAATGCATATTATTTAAACTTATAAAATCATTTATGTAAAACTGTTTATTCCCTATATAATCGCATCAATATTATTAATAAAGTTGTAAATGTTTACCAAGAAAACGTCGTATGTTAATCTTAATAATATACGTTTAAAAATTTCTTTCTAAAGACAACACTTCTAAAGAATCCAGTGTCTCCAATATTAAAGATGTACAATGAATTTCTCATTTTAATTTCGAATATTAAAAAAATTAATTTTTAATTTTTCGTAATTATTTATTCTGTCGATTGATCCATGCATTGCCTCCGACTTCACATAAGTGTGCAAAATTTCAGATCAATTAATTATTGGACTGGTAAAATTGTATCAAATATCTGTTATAAAATTGTAGCTGACAAAATTATTTTTTCGATTTTTTAACATTGAAAAAAGAAGTTTTACTGTTAAAATCATTTATTTTGTCATTTGATTCTTGCATTGTCTCCAACTTTTCGCAAATGTGCAAAATTTCAGATCGATAGTATAAGTAGAAGTGTGTTAAATTTTGATTATAAGATTTGTAGCAGACAGACAGACAGACAAACAAACAAGAAGTGAAGTTAAAGAGAATTTCTTCTAATTTTACATTTTTCAAATCACTTTCGTGGATTGCTGTTATTGAACAGAAATTGTGAAATGAATATAATATTTTGAAACAGAAAATTGTTTTTATATTATCAAAGCGTCGACAGTAATTTTTGAGATACATGAGCTGTAGCAGTGGAACTGATCATTGATGATTAATAGTGGTTATGATGGCCTAGTGGCTAAGAACAGCAATATCTGTGCAGTAAGTTGCGGTTTCAAGACACAGCTTGTTCTTAAATGTTATTAATTCTACAATAGGCAGCAGGCCAAACTTGAACCTACTTAGTGCCATCGTACGTTTCTCTAATAACCTAAATAATAATTATTATGTTACTGGCAGTTATTAATTGAGCATAACGTTACTGGCAATGATTAATTGCGTCTCACTTTACCAGCAAACAATTGATTAGAGCAGCTGAACTCTCCCAGGAAATTTGATGAAATAATACGGTTTAGAAAAAAAAGTTACTCATACTCTAAAGCTGTGTATATCACTTCACAATCACAAAATCAACAGCTATTTGAAACACACATTTATTCTTCAAACTAAATATCCAAACCACAAATGTAGTTTTAAATAAACGAGAAATAATCCAGAAATAGGGGCACGAAACTTTTTGTTGACCTTGAACTTTCAAGCAAGTAAGCTCAAAACCGGTCAACTTTCTGCTCCAGAATTCACTTTCCCTCTTTATCTTCTCGAACGAGAACAGTGGTTACAGTTCAGAGTACCAGGATTGGAGCAGAGAGGTGCGGGTTCGATCCCAGCTCTGTGCGCCAGTTTCTGGTCAGAATCTGCGAGGAGGCCGGGCGGTTGAGCACAGCAGAATTGTAGCTGCGAGTTTCGTGTTTGAGACCGCAACAAGCTGTGAATATTCTGTAATGTTATGAATCGGCTACATACCTAATAAACGCTGAAACCGCGATTCTATTATTAAAAATCTCTTGTTCCTTATGTCGTTATATGCATGAGTGAATGAGTCAAAGCCAGGTTCGGTTGTCATTCGTTATTCGCGCTCACCTCTAACCGACGATACCTATTGTTTTGACATGAAAAGCTCCAATTATAATTATCTGTTTAGTTGCTTGGAATCTGTTTTTTTTCACCGAAATTATTTTTCGCATTATGTATGGCAAAACCACTTCTAGAGAACTCGTTAACAAGGCTAAAATGAGAATTGTTCATTATAATTAAATTATATCATTAGTTGTCTTAAATCAACAATTCGTCAAAAATTAAAATGCAAAGAAAATTCATGACAATTTTACCACATTTTAGTTTTTAAAATGTTTAGACACAAGCTCAATCACCAGCTCAAAACTTCAAGAATACAGGTATAATAAACATAATTTTCCAAAATAGCTCGACGAGATCAAAAACGATATAGGAGGACGAAAAAGATCCAAGTAACATAACAAGCGGATAATAAATATAAAATTCATTTAAATCACGTAGTAAATAGGTTCATTCAGATTAACTTGTGCTAATCTTGCTTGAAAATTATGCTGTTTTATTAATTGGTACTTATAATTGCAGTCTTGGAGTTTTTAACAGGGCCAGCGTTTTCTTTTGCATTTAGGCTCTTGGTTTATAAGGTAAGTATTATGTAATCTGGAAAGTCCGAATAATGTTTTTGCATGAAGTACCCGAAACCAATTCACTCGAATTAACCGAGAAGAATAACGAATTTTTATGGAATAGTGCAACCCTCAATTTTCTGTAACGTCTTCGTTAAACTATTATAGCTAGCAAGTTTTTTTCTCAGTCGGAGGTCGAAGAATAAGTCAGATAATTTCTTATGAGGGAACTGCATGAGGGATTGTCTGGAGGCTGCAATGCATATATTGGGTTCCCAAGTTATAATAATGGAGAGCAACCTACATAGACGTCTTCCGTTGTAATCAAAATATAAATGATTTAATTGTAAACATAAAAAAATCTTAACTATAATAAGATACTACATCATATTCAAAGCGTTTTGATGAAAGTCGAAGAAATTTATGCTACCAATATGTATAAATATATATATTTTATGTATTCACTTGAGAGTTCGGATGCTTGAGGAGCGATGCGACTACAGATCAAGGCCTGGACATCTGGAGTTAGTTTGGGGAGTGCTGGGCAGTGCTGGGGAGTGCTGGGCAGTGCTGGGCAGTGCTGGGGAGTGCTGGGCAGTGCTGGGCAGTGCTGGGCAGTGCTGGGGAGTGCTGGGCAGTGCTGGGCAGTGCTGGGGAGTGCTGGGCAGTGCTGGGCAGTGCTGGGGAGTGCTGGGTAATGCAGGGGAGTGTCAAAAAGTGTTAAAGAGTTCTTGGGTGTGCCAGGGAGTGCTGGGGATTTAATTTATCCAGATTATTAATTTCCATGATGAATTTAAATATTTATTTGTTCAATTAAATTTATGTAGAATGTTTCATTTTACTTAATTTTGGTGTAATGGCCTGATGAAAATTTAATTGCTCTAAATTGTACTCAGCATATTTAGAGTTTGAACTGAAATTGGAAAAATAGATCTTGCTAAATGAATGCCGGAGATTGAGAAATTGTTTTGCCAATTATGCTCAGTAATTACAATTTAGTACAGCATCGTACAATTTAGTACAGCATAATAACGCGTACAGCAGAAATAATGTCGCGCTGGCTGCACTTGAGGCATGTGCACTTGAGGCATGAAGCACACGGCAAAAGAGATGCGACGATAATACCGGAGGCTATACTGTAAATTGACCGTTACGAATCAAGATTAGACAGGCCTACAAGCGCTTATTGTATCGGATTCACTTATCCAATATGAGGATCAAGATATATGGATCAATTTGTATAAAGTAAGATATACATTTCGAGAGTAATTCTAATTTATTACCGCTGGGGTCAATTTAGAAGTGGCTTGAAAGCCGTTTAGAGGTACAAAGGTGTTTTGACAGTGAAATTGAGTGCAATGGTTAGTAAATAAATGAATGACTGGTCGACCCAACTTGGCTAAGTTAATAGGGTTAAAGTGCCACAGGGCGTAAAGTTAAGGGCTCGAAAGCCGGCAATACTGCCAAGTATAATTAATGCGTCAGAGACGTCTTAACGGGTTGGGTCAGACCAAAATATTAACGTGGCATGCATTAACTTGAAAAAGTGCCCATAGCATGCATTAAATCAATAAGATGAGAGGAAGTGAATTGCACTCTGGTCACTGCGGGCAATACAGTAGCCTAGAACACCATTTGAGTCACCTCCGTATCACGTAAGCATTCTAAAGTTGAGTCCCCTAATACTTCTGTATTTCTCTCGAAATCGATTCTACTAATCTAAATTAATCTTTAAGGTCTCCGTTACATTAAAACGGAACATAATTTCCAATAAATGTAACAAACTGAACAAAATTTCTAATAATTTGTCGATTGTCTCATGTCGCAATGTGGGTGTTCAGAATCTTTTTCTTTAATGTTAAATAAAAATATTACTGAAGTCATAAGTTATATATAATGCTCTCCATCACTCAAAAAATGCTTTAACAAAAGGATGCTTTGGCCCAATATAGGTAGAATTAAAAAGGAATGGGTACAGTTATGGTGTGCGAATTTTCCCATCATGCAGGAGTGACGATGGCCTGCAATTTAAAGGCTGGGGCTAAAGCCAACTATTGATGGGCAATCAACCGACAAAGACAAGTGCTGAAACTCACGCGCATTTGACTGTGAGGCTTGTGGAACGAGTTCAGTGTGAATTTTAGGATATTTTTATGTAGTAAGATGATTATAATTTTGAACGATACATTTAAATGTTCAACAGCGATTTTAAAATTTTCGGCGGTGTCTTGGTTGACCACATCTCAGAAATGTTCGCAGGGATCATCGATGGTTTCCATTTTTGTTGACTCTGTGCCGCAGATTAGCAAATTTAACAAACAATTGATGTCTTGCATCTTTTAATTGAACTTGACTCGTACCAGAATGGCACAATGAGTCGTTAATGGATGTATCATTTCTTCGATCACGTTTCTGGGCTGCGGCGCGATTACGGTTCTGATTGAGATGCGTACGCCAGAAAAAGTTTTGAGCGGCTGACCGAGGTCGCTTCACTATTTGCCGATTTCCTTCCCCTTTCAGTTCATTTTTTTATTCCTCGGTGAGCAATGTAAACTTACTTGTAACATGTAGCAATGTGTCTCTTCTGACAGATTACTATCGGAAACTTCCATTTCTTCTGGTCTCTTAATTGTTAGCAATTACCACCAGACGCACCATCGGGGCAAGGGTTCAAAGAAAAAACATGTCATGATTTTTTGTATCGTCTGGAAATGTTGAGTTGTGTTCAGCTCCAGCGAAGCTCATTAATTACACGAGTAATTAACGACCGCGTTGAGGCGGGCCCAGTTTTGCTCAGTGATAGACCTAGTCGGTCTCGTCTCCTGGTTACTTTCCAACAGCTAACAGCTTAGGCATATCATGTTCACGCTAAGACACTACGCACTGGAACTGAGCTTGAGCACGTGGGTTATTCTCAATTGTGCTAAATAATTGATTCATAAAAGACGATTGGCTGAGGAATGTGATGGAAGCCTTGACTGTAAAGCCATCACTGCTCGTTTCCATTATTAAACGATCCAGAATACCAACCTGCTCCGTCCAGAACTGTTTTCGAGGGTCCGTAGGAAGCGAAGGCCGGAGATACAAGACGCCATCTGATTTGCTTCCATCATCGATAGGAGGTTCGAGTAAAGCGTTGCGGACGAAAAAAAGCCTGATTTGCGCCTCGCTGAACCTCGGTCAACAAGCCTCTGACAATTAAAACTTGACGACATACGAAAGTGAAAAATAAAAACCGACGAAAAATCGCCGAAAAATTATCTCTTTGACCGTCAACTTTGATCGTCAAGTTTGTATTGAAGTTTTCAAGTTTGAGGAATCTTTTGACGCTCAATGGCTACTATCCTCACAAACAAGAGTCTATCATAAACTACAACCCATAAGATTAGAATAAATACTGTCACAACTATCGTACATAATATGCACATCAACCAAGTCAAGACAATGGTTAGTTATTTGATGCCATCGGGGGCAAGCATCTCCAGTGAGGTACTTGTGATGGAGTGCTCTGACACCTCCTTAATATGTGTCATATTATACGGAGCTGCGCCTTCACGTATCCATCATAAATTAAAGCTTTTATTGTGTCAGTTATAGCGAAATATTGGCAGCCGTTTCGGCGGCCTGCTGTTGTCTGACTGCCCTCTATTCCACGATGGAGACTACAGAATAAAATGTGCAAATGCGAGGAGCGATATAGTCGATTTTATTTAAAGTTGATGCTTACTAGAATAGAGGACTTGATTTATTAAAATGATTTATTTAAATTGGATGCTTACTAGAATGAAAGAGAATGTCAATACTTCTACAATATCAACGATTTTTTGAGTTTTTTTTTTTTGTATTTATCTTCACTAAAATTTGCCAGTAATTACTGCTCTTGAATTTTCTTGAAGTTTTTATGCTGATCTCCGATGACAAAAAAAAATTTAAATTCTGTATGTTGTCCATTTGGTCAAAGAAATTTATATCGATATCTTATCTCATATTGAAATAGTTTCTAATTAGGAGTCGGCACAATCTTAAAAACTTTTAGTTAACATGTTATTACGAAATATCGGCAGGCGTTTCGACGGCCTGCTGTTGTCTGACTGCCCTCTATTCTACGATTGAGACTACAGAATAAAATGTGCAAATGAGAGGATCGATATAGTTGAGGTGATATTTAAATTGGATGCTTACTAGAATGAAAGACAATGTCAATACTTCTACAAGATCGACGATTTTTTTAGCTTTTTAGCGCATTTGCTCATTCATGGAAAAAAGGCGCTATTGTACTCGCCATGTCCGTCCGTCCGTCCGTGTGTCCGTCCTCGCCATGTCCGTCCGTCCGTCCGTGTGTGACTTCACGTTTTCGTCGACGAGAAAATGCACTGTCTGTCACTCACTGCAGTGAGTACTGAGTTATATTTTTTGTATTTGTCTTCATTAAAATTTGCCAGTAATTACTGCTCTTGAATTTTCTTGGATTTTTTATCCTGATTTACGATGACAGAAAAGGTAATTTCTGCTTTTTGTCCATTTGGTCCCAGAAATTTATATCGATGTCTTCTCTCATAAGGAAATAGTTTCTAATTAGGATTCGGCACAATCTTAAAAACTTTCTGTTAACAATCCACTTACTAGGCATTTGTAAACAGGAATCAGTTTCTCACATTTTTTATACACTTTGTACCGTATATTATGCCTTTGTACCGTACATTATGCCCTTGTACCGTACATTATGCCTTTGTACCGTACATTATGCCTTTGTACCGTACATTATGACTTTGTACCGTAACTTATGCCCAAATTTGTCCAAATGAACGGAATGTCACACTATGAGCAGGAGCGCTCGCTCTTATTCGAGAGACCAGGTCTGTTAGTGCCATGCCATGGAGATCTGACCTGGATTTGTACGAGAGAAATCTTACTCGGGATTCTGGGCGGGAGAGTTCAATAAATTAGCGTGGGCGGTGACTATTTTACCATCAATGATCGGGAACGTTTGAAGGACTAAGCACTCCCCGAACGATCGCTGGCGATGCTTACACTAATATCTGATTCGTAAATCGTGTTGATTTTGTTGGACTGTGGGCTTGCTATGTGAACAAGTGGACTGTGGGCGTGCTATGTGAACAAGCGGACTGTGGGCGTGCTATGTGAACAAGTGGACTGTGGGCGTGCTATGTGAACAAGTAGACTGTGATGGGGCTATGTGAGCAAGTGGACTGTGATGGGGCTATGTGAACAAGTGGACTGTGGGCGTGCTATGTGAACAAGTGGGCTGCGGGCGTGCTATGTGAACAAGTGGACTGTGATGGGGCTATGTGAACAAGTGGACTGTGGGCGTGCTATGTGAACAAGTGGACTGTGGGCGTGCTATGTGAACAAGTGGACTGTGGGCGTGCTATGTGAACAAGTGGACTGTGGGCGAGCTATGTGTACAAGTGGACTGTGGGCGAGCTATGTGAACAAGTGGACTGTGGGCATGTTATGTGAACAAGTGGACTGTGGGCGTGCTATGTGAACAAGTGGACTGTGGGCGCGCTATGTGAACAAGTTGACTGGATAACGACGCTCTGTCACTGACTCTGAGTTGTTAGAAATTTCCGTATTTCTTGAATCGTCCAAGTTGACGATTCTTTTTCTTAGTCTTAGATAGGAAGGGACCTGTAAATAGTTAAGATTCGAACTTAGGCCAGGACTACCACTGCATTGTTGCTACGTCGGGAGTTCATGATTTATTAAGTTATTCCTTGCTAATATCTTATTTTTCGTTGGAGTGAACACTCTTAGTTTTCGTTATGTTTATTTTTTGCATTTAACTGCATGTTCGAACTTCTTTGTTTAGAAGGCTAGACTCCGAACGCGCTTGGACTTAGCCTTCAACTTAAATTAGTCTATTGGCCTGTGGCTTTTGAATTTCGTATAACGATTAAACTATTTAATAAATATTCATGAACTGAGAGGAAGGACGTAGTACTTCCTTAATCTTTACTGTAATTGCGTTTGCGTCGGAGTCTGCCCTTCTCTTACTAATTAATTTCCCTTTATATGGCCACTTAAAATGCCTCTTAGAATTTCAGCTTGAAGCCAAAGATTTTAAGGTGGGTTTAGGGATTGAGATAAATGTTATATTGAGAAATGATTGAGCTCTAGTTATAAAATTCCTTATTTACTGGATTTAAAGCGGTAGCATTCTATTTTTTAGAATAACTGCAACGCCTGAGGGGCCGGTCCGACTTCTGCTATACGGAAGAATCTCATCAATCTTTGTTCCTTTACCTGTTTATTGAGGTGTGTGGTTGATTCAATTTGAAGCATTGTTAATTTACCTTTGCGCCATTGTTGAAATCTTTGTTCGAATATTAATTACTGTTACATAGCTTGCGTTCTATAGTTTCCTTCATTTCTTCTACAGTTATGTTGGGCTTCGTTTTTGTCCGTTGGGACAAATATTTCTCAACCTCAAGCTGTTATTTTCCATGACAATGTCGTCTGTGGCAGGCGCCAAACTGCTTCGAGGGGCGACGTTTTCGAAATAAAATCGTTCGTGTTAATTGCCTTTGGTATTAAGCCTAACAGAGTCTCGTATACATTTCACTATACAATATTCACTTCACATTATATTGATTTTGTCGGCATTTAAGTGAGAAAAAATAATTTCATTTAATGGCCTTACTAAATTAAGCTTAATGACACCACTGGTTTTGTTTATTAGTGTAATCTTGAGGAAAACAAAGCAGGTTTCAAAATCTTATACTTGATTGCCTTTGATACGCAACTTTCTCGTGACCACTTACGTAAGTGCCTTTGATACACAACTTGCTCGTGATCCATTGCGTAAGTGCCTTTGATACACAACTTGCTCGGGATCACTTGCGTAAGTGCCTTTGATACACAACTTGCTCGGGATCACTTGCGTAAGGGCCTTTGATGCACAACTTGCTCGTGATCACTTGCGTAAGTGCCTTTGATACACAATTTGCACGTGATCTTCTGCGTTAGCGCCTGGTGATTGTGGCAGTTTGCCGTGCCTGTGTGCGCATGCGCGTGTTTGTGCATTTTTGTGAACGATTGCACGAGAGGGTAAAAGCCTGATGGGTTTATGAATGTTTGTGCATGATTGCGACTGTTTGCGCGTGTTGGGGTGCATGTTGTGATGTGTTGTACACAAAGCCCCGTCCTTAACTTCAGAGGACTTGGCTTGAGGCGCAGCGAGTTGCGAGCAAAGTTTTGATGATCGTGAGGATCAGAATACAAGGAAATGCTGGGTGACTCGGGTCCAATGGAAGTCGTATGAAGGCAATATAGATGAAATGTCGGGGCAAACTAGATGATATGTTAAGGCAATATAGATGTAATGTCGAGGCAGTATAGATGAAATGTCGAGGCAATATAGATGAAATGTCGAGGCAAAATAGATGTAACACCTGGGCAATATAAATGTAATGTCGAGGCAAAATAGATGTAACACCTGAGCAATATAAATGTAATGTCGAGGCAATATAGATGTAATGCCGAGGCAATATAGATGTAATGTTTAGACAAAAGAGAAGTAAAGTTGAGGCTATTTATATGTCGTTTTTTTTATAGTTGGGGTTAAGACTTGTGGCGACAAATGCGCCCACCAGCCTGTTCTCTGTCAGAATTATATGTCGTTGAAATTTCGAGGCAGTACAATAATTGGGACATAAGTGCAAGACTGATATTATATAAAGTATATATAAAAGAAATATCGTAGTAGTCGGTAAGTGATACTGATATCTAGATAGTTAATACACTGTTAGAAAAAACGGAGAAAAAACGGTCCCACTGGCGTTCTAGTGGCCGGTGGCCCCGTGAAAATAAACTGTTTCGCAGTTTTTATCAGATGTTTTACGGATTTCTAGTGTTAAATTAGAATAAAAACGGCGACACGGTGTTTCTGCTGACCGGCCACTGAAACGCCGGTATAATACCGTTAACGACAATTTTTCTAACAGTGTAGTTACTAGAGTAGCGACGTAACGCGATGAGTAACCCTCTTGTAAAGAGTAACTCTTTAATCTAATTTTGGACTGGAACATTTTTTTAAATCTTATGCAATTGTGTTATTGTCTCAGAGGCTACCTTTTATTCACAAGTATTCACTAGCTTTGGCTAAGTTTAGCATTCGAAGATGAATTAATTGGTCATCGGAGCATCTGTGACAGCTCACTGATGCTACACTGATAGAAATAAGTGAGAAAAAGAGTTGTTATAAACACAGCTGCACCCCAGAGTGTGTGGACAACTAGTGTAATCGATATAGACATTTTATTCTAGTGTAATCGATGTAGACATTTATACTCCTCGTTTAATCGACTAAGTTTTATAATTTAATAATTATCATCTTTAAACTCAGGTTACGAGAGCGTTACTATAATATGAGTCAAGCGAGTTATTAAAACACAAATCTGTCTTCGAAAGCCCGAAAAAAAACTGAGCTCCTACTTCATTTATTTCACGCATTACCACTTGAAGTCCACGCGGTACTAACGCTGCGACGTCCATATTTCGTTATTATTGGTACCGTCGATCCTTATCATGAAATGGTGTTCTTGATTTTTTTTCCCTTCGTGAACAAAACGTTTCAGATACATCAATATAAAATAAGCGATTTAAGGACGCTGGGATCATTTATGCTTATCGTTATCTGCAGGAATTCTTGAAGAGCTTTAAATATTTATTGACCTGTTCTTGTTTCGGTGATTGTAAAAACAGTAATAACATTAACCATGATTTCCGTGAAGGATCTTGTCTGATCATAGGATTAGCAAACGAGGTCAGATGTAGGAATTTAAATTTTTACCGGCATTTAGGCACCTATAAGCATTCATTCAGGCATTTAGGAATCTATACATCGTGCATAGATCACGGATATTAAAGCTTCCGTAACTCAACATAAACGACCAGCAGTTTTTTATGTCATATTTATTACCTGCAATAGAAGTAACGATAACATGCATTCCTGCTTGTGTATCATGTAAGATTTTTACTATGATTTTTACTATGGCAACTATGGTTGAATGAATAATGAAAAAAATTGAGAACACTTGAATTGTTGTTGGTTACAACAAAAATCGTGTGAAGTACTCGATCCAAAAGTTTTGGAAATAATTTTATACTAAACGAATATAAAAAAAAACACTTGTTAGTTGCAGATTCATTGAGTAATTTACAAAAAAAAAATAAACAACAAATATAATTTTCTTTAGTTTAATCTATATTCGGTGACTTCATACAAATTTTATTTTATTAATCCAAGAGACTGACAAGAATCTCCATGGTAGACCTCATCCAGGAAGGATGTATAAATTTCAGCCAGATTATTTGCATGGCTGCCGCTGACGTTTAGGCGAACGCGTCTCTAGTAAAAAATTTACAGCTAAAAAAACTGGAATTTTGCGAATCAGACTTGCAGGAAGTGGCAGTTTGACCTGAATTGCAGGGATCGCGTACAATTGGTGAAGATAATAAGGGCCCGCTCCCAGGCATCGGAATTAGCGACTCGTCCCCTTCTTTTTATGAGATGTACTAGAACTCTTTATTCTCTGAGCTGCCACCGTCGGAAACGGGAAGTAAAACGCATTGTCCTTCGTATCCTTCAAAATCTCTACCAAAAACGTACAGGTGGTGATGGAAAGTAAACGGCACTCCGTCGTTTGAATCCTTCGTATCCTCTGAAAGCTCTACCAAAAACGTGTAGGTGGTGACGGGAAATCAAAGTTAAACGCACCCCGTCCTTCATATTTTACGTATCCTCTAAAAGCTCCGCAAAGAACGTACAGGTGGTGAAGAAGAATAACGCATCCTGTCCTCCGCATATCCTCCACAAGCTCAACTAAAATTGTTCAGTTCTTGACGGGAAATAAAACGCATTCTGTCCTTCGTAGCCTCACACAAGCTCAACTTAAACCGCACCGGTCTTGACGGGAGGTAAAACTCATTTTGTCCATCAACTCATTCATGCGTCTGATCGAAGGCGTAGTCTCGAAACTACATTTTAAAACAAAATAAAGCACATTTCTGCCATTTTCTTTATCTGCTTGTCAGATGGCGTACTCTAAGCCGAGAAATAAAGATTCAGTATTCGATCTAATTTAGAATTTGTACTGAAGAAGATGAGTCAAAGCAGATTTGTGACGACATTGAATGTAAAATTGGAAATGATAAAATCGAAAGTTGCTGGGAGCAGACGTATGGTTGAGAAAAGCTTTTTAGTACAATAAAAAACATTCTATTTCCTCTACAGCATATAAAGGTTGCTAAGAATTTAGATGAGCGTTCGTTTCACTTATGGAAAAAAACGAAATTTTGTATCTTATTAAGTAAAATTGTAAATGTTAAAATCGAAAGTTGCTGGGAGCAGACGTATGGTTCAGAAAAGCTTTTTAGTACAATAAAAAACATTCTATTTCCTCTACAGCATATAAAGGTTGCTAAGAATTTAGATGAGCGTTCGTTTCACTTATGCAAAAAATAAAATTTTGTATCATATTAATGACCGAACGATTTGTATCTTTTCTCTAATATAGGAGTTTAATCAAGTTTTATAGTTGAATTAGAGAACTTCAATAAGATCTTAGTATGCTAGCTTCGAAGCCATTAAAACAAAATAAAGCATATGTCTGCCATTTTCTCTATCTGCTCGTCAGATGGCGTACTCTAAGCCGAGAAATAAAGATTCAGTATTCGATCTAATTTAGAATTTGTACTGAAGACGTAGAGTAAGCAGATTTGTGACGAAATTGAATGTAAAATTGTAAATGATAGAATCGAAAGTTGCTGGGAGCAGACGTATGGTTCAGAAAAGCTTTTTAGTACCATAAAAAAAAACATTCTATTTACTCTAAAGCATATAAAGGCTGTCTAGAATTCAGATGAGTGTTCGTTTACGCAAAAAATGAAATTTTGTATCATATTAATGACTGAAAGATTTGTATCTTTTCTCTAATATAGGGGGTTTAATCAGGTTTAATAGTTGAATTAGAGAACTCCAATAAGATCTTAGTATGATATCTTCGAAGCCAGTTTCACAGCCAAAAATTTTTGCGAAGGATATTTAAAAAGATAAATTTTGTGAAAATTGAATCCTTAAGCAATGGAAATAATTTGACATTAATTCGACAGGTACATTACAAATTTACAATTTTATTGTTTAGCTGAATGTTTGTATGAACCGAGCGTTGAATGTCTTGAAGCAACCAATTTTTCACACAATGCTTAATTTATTTCGCAAAGCATTATTCACATCATTCACACAATTTAAGTAAACTGCTTTGGACAATTGAAATTATCATTTAAATCAGGTCATGTCTATCGTAGTTTACCTCAAGTTTCTCTCTAACAAGCTTAGAAAACGAAATGTGAATTCGATGGGGGAACTTTATTCTTGAAATGCGAGTCATTTCAAATAATAACTTTACGAAAGGAATTAAAAAGAAAACAGTATCTTGAAACAACATATAAAAACCGAATTGCGCAATAAATTAAAGATGAAACTTACGGATTGAAAAATCATACATTTCTTCATTTATTCATCCAATTTCCAAATGAGTTTAAAAACTGGACATGGTTAAACATATGTAACTGCAGGGATATAATGGAAAAGCTGATGAGCGGGCCTGAGCCTTCATTTAACCAAAAAAATTAAACTTTTTCAAATGAAATCAAACTCTTTGAATTTCACAATAATTAAACATTTCACGAAAAATCGTGTTCCTGTATGAATCTCACTAGGTTTAGTTTCAATGGTTTGCCATGAATAATGGTTTTACTCGTATAACTAAATTTTTCACGATATCAGCAGGATGTTTCAAAACAAACTGTCGATTTCAGCTTTCTTTCTTAAATCTTGAATATTAGGAGGCCACAATATGAGTTGCTCCGACCAAATTTACCCAGTTTCTGTGCCCTTAATACAAGTAAATGCCACCAAGCGAATGAATACGCTACGATCTCGCATCTTGTGGGGGACGCCTGTCGGAGACCACCACTGCCGTGCATCGAATGGACAATCATGATCCCTTCCCTCAGGAACGAAGCCTATAACACTTTTTGACTGTAATATTATCAGTCGTAAGCACTAGACGGATCACATACATTGAATTAGATCTATCAGCCCACAGGAAAAAAGCCTGACGTAGAATGACCCAGCTTCGTCTGCCAATACGCGAAAATTTTTTACACCACCCGGACAGAGCGCGCCGGAGCCGTCCGTACCTCTCCCGTGTGTCGAATGGGTACGCAGCCGTGCACCACCAAATTTGGAGAGCGCAGCCGTGGGTAACAAAATTGACTCGTAAACAGGCCCTGAGCCCAACGCCAACCATCAGCATGCAATATCTACACATAGCCTCAGGCAGGTTAGGTTAGGTTAGATTAGGTTACGTTAGGAGTAGCTGTTGCGGTAGGGCCTGCTACGCTCCGGCCTGTGACTGAACTGCGCTGTTGTGGTGGGCGCTTTGTGTCAAAAGTCGTGAAGATGCCCGGCTGCGTTACGCTCGGGAAGGTATGTGAATCACATTGTGGACTTGGGCTATGCTGACTTCTAGCTATCCATTCCAAATTTGTGCACCAATCAGCCTTGAAAGGAATGCCTAGCATATTTCCGGATGACCACCAATCAGCCGAGGGGGAGCGCAGCCGTGCACCACCAATTTTGTGCACCAATAAGCCCTAAATCGAACGCCTTGAATCTCTCCGGATACCCATCAATCAGCCGTGAACCACTCGGCTTTGTCTTCCTCCAGCCTCGCATAGAATCTGCCGTGCACCACCAGGCCGCAGATCGAATCTGACTTCCGGGCATCGTTAAATTACGTAATTTTACGTTCACCGCATCTGAGGTTAGGTCTCAGATAGCATAGTTCTGTTCCAAAATTTATCGTCCTTCGGCAAGTGGCCGTTCGACCGGGGGCTGGTTCGCTGGTCGACCCACGGCCTAGATACGGACGGCTTGAAGTGTTGAAGGCTACGTTCCGGAAGTCAGGAATCATGAGGTCCATTATATCCAGGGCAGTGGTGGTTTTCGGCAGGCGACCCAACATTACTCAGTTTTTAACTTGTGTTTTTAGCTCTTGCATTTCATGGCCACGGCTATAAACTAAAAAAAACAGCGTTGGAACACATCCATGCGACAACATTTCTTCTCGCTTCGAGTCACCGACATGTGGAACAGCCTCCTACAAAATAGAAAAGAGCGACAACTCAGAAGGTAAGGGCCGCAAAGAGGTCATCTCTGATCTCGCCAGCGAAAGCACACGTGAGCTGCTAGATAAAGAGAGAAGAAAATTTAACCTTGTTTGGTTTGGCGTTCCCGAAAACAATGCTTCGGAGACGAATGAGAGAGTAACAGGTAACATTGCGATCATTACTGATTGTTGTGCCAAGGCACTTGCCGTCGTTGTGGATATATCTGCATGCAAGAGACTGCGAAGGAAAAACGCTACCACCTGTAGACCGCTGCTGGTGACTGTGCATGATACATTCCAGGTCGAACTTGTTCTTAGGCTGCGAGAAAATGAAGTGAATTCCCAGATTTTAATTCAGTCTTTGTTAAGAAGAATGTTACCCCTTTAAAGAGAGCGGATTTTCGCAAGAAATGGCAGGAGAGAATCAGGCGGAAAAGCACGGAAACTCAGGTGAACCACTCTCACGATATCAAGACAACACCGGCCGCACATGGTCAGACAGCTGGGAACCTGTAAATAACGGAAAAAGTGAACGCATGCATCAATGTGAAAGCGCATTCAAAAGTTTTAAAATGTTTTTACACGAACTAGGATTTCGTTTTGAACAAAAAAAGTGAACAGTTACATGTGATCGCAAACGAGCACACAGACAGAAAGAAGTGCAACACGGATAATTCCAGAATCAAAAAGCAAGCCTCATGAATAAAGGTTAAAGATTATAAAGCTTCCAAGCTTCTGTTATCGACGTCTCCGTGGTGACCTCATTGAAGTAATAATCCAGAAGGATTATTAGAATTTGAAACAAGAACCAACACCAGGGGTCACTGCTATAAACTAAAAAATGCGTTGCAACTCATCGACGCCACAACATTTCTTCTCGCTTCGAGTCACCGACATGTGGAACAGCCTCCTAGATAGCATCATTGATGCTCTAAGTATGAACGCGTTCAAGGACTGACTATGGAGAAATATATGCTCAGACTTGAAATGCCTAGCACCATATCGAACCTGGTAGAAGTCTAGTTGCTATTTCAAACTATCGTCAGTTTTGAAAGATTCGGTCAAAGACATGTTTTAAGATCTCTGGACTAGTCACGAAAAGTACAAGAATCGGCGACAGGCCACAGCAGGCCTATTCTTCAGCGCTGACAACACTATGATATGATATGACATGATAGTACTATCTAAAGAGGAGAAAGAATAAATTCTGTCAAAGTTTCCTGAAATACATAGCTATTGAAAAGATGTTCCAGTCTCATCTTTAATGGTAAATGGCAGTTATGGCACGCATGTCGTTTCTTTCTTCATCGCCTCATTGAATGAAATTCTTATCGCACTTATTTTTAGAAGAGATGCGTATATCAAACAACGCGATCTTTCAATGCTGCGTAAATCTTCTTTTGCATTCGTACCTGGGGACCTTCTGAAACCAGCGAGCGCTCACGCAACAACTGCGATTCATCCCATGGTGCATTGCCCCTTATTTTTTTCTAAGCGGGTTGGAGACTCGGCTTGGGTAAAGAAACACTCGGCATGAGTAAAGGTTAGAGGTGCGGCATGAGTAAAGTTGCCCTCATTAGTTGAAATTAGGAGGAGCCTGAAGCAGCTATTATTTCCGCGCTAACAAGACAGGTCTTGGCGCCGCCATCTGACATCAATGGGAACCGCCGCAGCACCTGTGTTGCAAGGGCATACATTTTACTGAAATAAAGTCACGTAAATGTCTCAGAAAAAACACTTATGGCGCAGTTTTTTTTATTACTTTGAGCTAAATCTCATGAGATCTTAATCGATTCATGTGGCTTGTTTTTAGTTAGTTAAATTAATTAAACAAAATTAAAATGTAGAATTTATCTTGTAATACTCAAATCTGTTTTACGGAGCGTAAATTGAACAGTTTGTGTGTAGTGACGCATGTTCAAACTCATTTTGCATACAACAACTGATCATGAACTTCATCGGTACCAACCCATTTCTTCGTTACTCCTTTATTTTTATTCGAATTCATAATATTACCTGACAGTAAAATTTTGAAATAGGCCATATAATTTTAAAATAATAAAATCGTTTTTATCGACATGCTATTGAGTTCAGAGATTAGTTGCTACGCTGCAGTGCTACGCACAACGCTCGCACAAGACGGGCCAGAAATGTCAGTAGCTTGTACGTCGCTCCCCCGGGTGGCAACGTTCGTTGGGGACGACAGGATCGAAAATTGTAACAGTTTTAAATAAATTATTTATAATCATTGAAAAATCGGTTTCTTAGTGGCAAGTGTTTCGTCGACACCTAAAGTCGGAACTATTTCGTTTAGTCTATGAAACAAGTGCTTGGTCGTTTTTATCTGTTCTCATCCTTCCTCATGTCTATTTATTTTTCGCTTGCTATTAAATCTATGTGTAGCGTGCCTCCGAAGCTCGCTTAAACCAACGCCACTATAACTGCTTCTTAGAATAATAATGTAATGTATGGGTCCGTGTTTTGCCTCTAATTTCATCGCCGTGACCAACAATCCTGTAATAGAAAATGGATACAAATACATTTTGCAGTCATTTCATATCCAAAGGATGTGTGCGTATTTTCTTAATTTCTTGTGACCATATCAAATCTGTTTCAATAATATCTGATCCAGTATAAAATTAATACATACTGCAATGCACCGATATTCAATTTCCAGGTCCAAAAATAAACATTTTATTCTGGACTATGACCAGTTGAATTTTATTGACTTCATGTTAAAAATAAACAAAGATATGTATACGTATTTTACGAATTTTAAAACTGAATCGATTAACATGAGATAACACCCATATAGAACGGATGCAAAATCATTTATTTCTTCATTTAATAATTTTCCTGAGCGCCCCACCGCTGAGCTCGCGGTGTCTGACTGCAGGCTTCAGTTGTGCGGTTAAATTGTGTAGGTAGGATTCTTTACATTAAGTTATGTAGATAGGATTCCTTACATTAAGTTNACAGCTGTCCTGTAACTGATCATTCAGTGCTGCACAGCTGTCCTGTAACTGATCATTCAGTGCTGCACAGCTGTCCTTTAACTGATCAATGGAATTTTTTCTTTCAGAAGCCGCTTAAAGTTTTACCAGGCATAGTGTTCATTAACAAATATTTCGAAATAAATTTCTCCTGCTTTATCAGTAAACTTTGACTTAAGCGCGATGCTGACACCAGGCTTCAGGTTCTGCCGGGGTCTGTTAGAGCCGCTGCTGTTGCTGTTACTGTTGGCAAGCGTAACAGATGCTCAGTCACGAAACAGAAGCAATGACGGGTTCCAGACCATGCTTCATCAAATGGGTGAGTCGTGCTTTTTTATAATATGTGAGTCGATGAGTTCATCATGTGAGTGACAATGAAAAAATCTGCTAGATGGATCACTAGAGTTTAGTACTGAGTAATCGTGGAGTGGAGAATAAATAAATAAAAAAAACTCACAACATTATTAGGAGAAGCAAAACAAAATGTTTCCTTGACCTGAAGCCGGCCGAAGTTGGTTACTCAGCATAGTGTTATTTAATGATTGTTTCTAAAGAGTTTCTCCACATTTTGTCTATGTAACCATGTTGCTTTTACTAAATAATGACAATTTCATCCAATTTGCGCTCTTCAGAGAAGTGACGTACAGCCGCTTTGATGTCTCGGTATTTCGACAACACAACTCGTACCTCAGAACATCAAAGAGTTTATGCGCATCTCGCCCGGTAGCTTTTCTTTGCATTCACAGCGAGCTGCCGCCTTAATCTTAAAATTTGTTCTAGTGAGTTTGCGACCATTTGAACTGATAAATTTCTAAAGTCAAAGGCAAGTCTGACACGTGGATGAAATCTACGTGTATATTAACTTTTTTCCGAATACTAGACTGTTCAACTTTTATTAGTACTCATCTTGATTTTAGTTTTCAACAGTTGCTTTGCTAGGGACGCATTCCTACAAAAAAAAATAAAATAAAGCCGTCTTCGTCCCTGCATTATTCAGCTAGTCCCACTGAATGCATTGAATCGGAAGGGCAGTCCCACTGAACGCATTGAATCGGAGGGGCAGTCCCACTGAACGTATTGAATCGGAGGGGCAGTCCCACTGAATGCATTAAATCGGAGGGACAGTCCCACTGAAAGCATTGAATCGGAGGGTCAGTCCCACTGAAAGCATTGAATCGGAGGGGCAGTCCCACTGAATGCATTGAATCGGAAGGTCAGTCCCACTGAATGCATTGAATCGGAGGGTCAGTCCCACTGAATGCATTGAATCGGAGGGGCATTCCCACTGAATGCATTGAGTCGGAAGGGCAGTCCCATTGAATGCATTGAATCGGAGGGGCAGTCCCACTGAATGCATTGAATCGGAGGGGCAGTCCCACTGAATGCATTGAATCGGAGGGGCAGTCATATTGAATGCATTGAATAGGAGTGTCAGTCCCACTGAATGCATTGAGCCGGAGAGACAGTCCCACTGTATGCATTGAATCGGAGGAACAGTCCCATTGAATGCATTGAATCGGAGGGGCAGTCCCACTGAATGCATTGAATCGGAGGGACAGTCCCACTGAACGCATTGAATCGGAGGGGCAGTCCCACTGAACGCATTGAATCGGAGGGGCAGTCCCACTGAATGCATTGAATCGGAAGGGCATTCCCACTGAATGCATTGAATCGGAAGGGCAGTCCCACTGAATGCATTGAATCGGAAGGGCATTCCCACTGAATGCATTGAATCGGAAGGGCAGTCCCATTGAATGCATTGAATAAAAGGTCTGGACCAATTGAATTTAAAGGTTGCACCGATTGAACTTTCTACAGACTAAATCAGTGTGGAGTGGGTGCAATTATATTTTCAAGATAGCCTAATGTAAAGTAAGCGCAATTGAATTTCTGCGAGGATAATAAAGTAGAGAATGGATATTACTATGCTATACGAAGGATAATCGGACGATGAATGACTGTAATGAAATTCATTTCAGAAATTATACTCTCATCAAACTTTCTACATAGCAATCCGGGTGAACGTCAGTTACTATCACTTATTTTAAATAATACCTGATGATTCGAAGAACACTTCATAAAGTTGCTCTTCATTTTCTGACCGAGGAAAGATGATCTTTGTTTGATAAAAATACCTTCAAATTACTAAAATTAGGATGTTAAAAAAAATTAAAATTAGGATGTCTATGGTAGCTATAGGATTCAGTTAGTAATCAGGCATTATTTTTTCCAGTGTTGGTTTACAAAATATCCTTTGAATCTCGTACACTTTTATTAATTGACTTAGTATCAGAGGAACTCAATGAAACAGAAATGACCGGAGAAATTTTCAACGTTAATTCAAAAAATATGTCTTACAATGCCACGGAAAATTAAAACTACTCACTGGATGTTCCGCACAACTTAAGATTATTTTTTTAATCAATAAACTATATGAAAAAACCCTGAATTAAATAATCAACTGAACGGTCAGGGAAGCTTGTAAAGCAGAAATAAATTTTAATCAGTATTCAAGCCAAAGATCCTATAGAAAACCATGGCTTGAATGGTCAGGGAAGCTTGCAACGCAGAAATAAATTTTAACCAGTTTTCAAGCCAGAGATCCTATATAAAACTATGGCTTGAATTGTCAGGGAAGCTTGTAACGCAGAAATAAATTTTAATCAGTATTCAAGCCAAATATCCCATAGAAAACCATGGCTTGAATGGTCAGGGAAGCTTGTAACGCAGAAATAAATTTTAATCAGTTTTCAAGCCAAAGATCCCATAGAGAACCATGGCTTGAGTGGTCAGGATAGCTTGTAACGCAGAAATAAATTTTAACCAGTTTTCAAGCCAAAGATCCTATATAAAACTATGGCTTGAATTGTCAGGGAAGCTTGTAACGCAGAAATAAATTTTAATCAGTTTTCAAGCCTAAGATCCTATAGAAAACCATGGCTTGGATGGTCAGGGGAGCTGGACGAGCGACTGATCCTGCTGGAGACGCGGGTGGGGGAGCAGTTCAACGTGCTGAAGGCGATGGTGCTCGATCTCGAGACGAAGCTGCGCGATCAGGACCAGCAGGTCAAGCGCCAGCACCGGGGGCTGCACCGAGCCATCGCGTCTGCCAGGAAGGCGGGGTAAGGAGTCGTAATTGATCTGCACGATGTTTTCTCGTTGATATCCTGTCGGGTGTATTTCAGAAGGGAACACAATGCTATTACGGTTTCCACGGTTTCCAGTCTCTACTGACGAGACGATTCGATTTGTTACGCAGAAAAGCAACGACGAAAAATTGGTGTTTTTTTCTTAGTTTGATTTTACGGTTGATTAACCCAACTTAAATAAATATGTATTTGCATTTCATTAACAACGCATGCCTCTCCTTCTCATCCCACGAACCCTGTGTTTTTCAGAGACCTTATAGACAATCCGCCAGCGAGACGGCGCAGGATGCAAGAACACTTGGATAGGTAAATAATTTAGACATTATTTGAATTACGCCGTAACCATTATGAGGAAACGAGTAACAATACTCGTATCTTGTTGAAGAGGGTGAATGGTGAATGATTTCACCTCTGCTCTCATGAGTGTTTTAGAACAGATTCAATTCAATTTAATCACTGTTCATCGGACAAGCTAGAATGGAATAATGCACAGGATATTCACTCACAAATAATGATTCGTGTGAATTTTCAGCCGAAACTATTAAATCCTTTTTACTTAGCTTCTATACAGAGCACAATCGAATATATTGTTTTTATTGCATTTATGCATGTACCGTTGGAAGCAAAACTTGCTAATTTATCCTCTTCGGTGTAAAATGACTGAATAACCTCGTTTTAAAAATCTAAAATATTTCCATAAATTACTTCAAGAGTGAACTGTATTATTTAGATTTTAGACCCTGAGATTAATAAAGCCTCTAAAGTCGTCTCTAATTAGTTGAGTTCGGTAAGTTTTCTTTTTATAAAGTTTAATTCAGTTTTTAATGTTCTTATATTCAGATAGATTTTTATTTGGTCCTCCCTTTAGGCCGCATTTAAATACCCCTGACTTCGCTGAAAACGAAGGACGAGAAGGCAACCAGATCAGCTCCGAGCAAGACTTTGCTGACTTCTACAACGATGACCTGGACGAATTAAAGGTTGGCTTAATCTTATACGAAATTATGAGTTAATATTTTACTTTTTAAGAAACGAATTTCCTTTTTAGATAACAATCTTGTATTTGCTAGTACTCGTCTCTAATGTTGAAATCAGTCGTAGAGACTTACGTATAAAAGCTTCAATTTTAAAAATTAAGAGATTGTTAATAAAAAGCGTGCTCTGGTCTTCAATCAAACTTGCACATAACGTATACATGTATTATGTATATTATACGTATGGCCAAAGAGCATGATCGGCCGGTGTGAAAGTCTACGGGTATTGCACATTACTTTCAAATACGATTTCTAAATTCTGCAGAAATTTGGAAAATGCAATCAAGATATGTGTACAAATGTTTACTTTTAAGAATCTCATTCATAGTGAGCTCCATTTTTAGAAACTGTCAAAATTGGATCTATAATAGTAGTCATTGAGATGATAAGCAATCAGCTATCGCTTAATATATTCGAACTAATATTAATTCATACAATGAATCGTAATTGCATTTTGATTCACTGCAAATTCATTCTCAACAAACAAAATTAGGTGAAAATGAATCAGACATTTCTGATATTAGGCTCTTTTTGCCTTGCAATCAGGCAAGTCCCAGAGCTCCCGAGGTATCGAAGTACAACTCATCGATACACATCGAAGATTCGCAGCGAGTCTTCACCTACTACTGGAAGGTGGAAGACATAAGGTATGGCGATGCAGTGAATAATTATACGTTGGGTTATTGCTTCTGTGAGTGGAACTAATGAATTATAAGTAGACACAATTTAGGAGTAGCTGGACTAAATCACAAACCGGAATCTGAGTTCACAAATTTTTTGCCTGAAAAGCCCACCAACAGCTTGCAGAAATTTCCGAAGAACGAGAACAGGAAAAAGTCCGCAAAAAAATACAATTTCTCAGTCGAAAATTTTCTGGATAACAAAACGCTATGATAGGGTGAGTGTCTTGCACATTACATCTGCAAGAGAGAATTTGCATAGTATCGAATAACTGTTTGCCTTAAAGTTACGAACAGAGATAATATTGGTAGACAGTGCATCTGGAGGTACGTATGTGTGCGCGGTGGAAAGGTAGTATGGTAGATCGTGTCTGGTAGATCGTGTGCGCCGTAGTTCCCCTCATGTAGATAGCGTGGTTCTCAGGTACCGCATGAACAACTGGGGTTGGCGTCGGTCGTTGCGGTCGCCCGACTTCTACATCTTCAAGTTCGGCTACAAGATGTTCATGAAAATCTACCCCAACAACAATGGCGAGAACATCTACGTCCATGTCGCCCTCACTAAAGGTTATTGTTTATTAATTGGGATTAATTCTGATGTTGCATTTTATTCGTTTCATGGATGGAAGAAGTATTATTTGCATAACTTTGTTTTATGGTCCCTACGATCTATTTCATTTGATTTTTAACTATGAAGTTTAATTGTTTAGAATTTTTAGCTCATCAAATTCAATAATAACCATGTTCAATATTTATTCAATTGAATACTTAGTTTCTGTGTCCAAAATGTAAAGGTCTTTCATCCTAAAATTACTTTTCTTCCCTTCATATTCAGTTGTCATTATATGTATTTACAAATCTTTCCAAGTGTCTTCTCACTCAACTATTCTCCACACTTCGATTCTTATTTGCCTTAATGATCAGCTTCTTCTATCTGATACCCCCACTTCCCGTTCCTAATTTTCAAAATTTACTTTCGTTCCAAGTATCTAATCTTATTTCCCGTTCCGAATTTCTAACTTCCCTTGCCATTCGAATTTCTACGCTTACTTCCGTTCTCTACGTGGCCCAGGTGACCATTTCTTCTATCTGATAGCTCTAATTCCCGTTCCAAATTTTCAAGCTTTCCTTTCTTTCCAAATTTTTAACATTATTTCCTGTTTAAGATTTTTAACTTCACTTCCCTTTCGAATTTCTAAGCTTATTTCCATTCTCTATGTGGCCCAGATGACCGTTTCTTCTATCTGATAGCTCTAATTCACGTTCCAAATTTTCAAGCTTTACTTTCTTTAAAAATTTTTATATCCTGTTCAGGATTTCTAACTTCCCTTGCCATTCGAATTTCTAAACTTACTTCCGTTATCTATGTTGTCCAGGTGAGTTCGACGCCAGTCTGGAGTGGCCGTTCACTCTGCCGCTGCGCATCGCTGTGCTGGACCACAGCCGCAACCCCGACGACATCACGGGCAGGGTGTGGCACCCCACCGAACTCTGCTCCGGCCTGCACTGGCAGCGACCAACCACGGGGGACAACCAGATCTGTGTGGGGCTGGGCTTCTCGCACAACGATCTTGATATTGCTAATTATGTTTACGCTGACGCAATCACCATCAAACTCACCATTTTCTTGGACTGACGCAATTAATATTCTATAGATCCTCAGTAAAATTATTACAACATTCCCGCATCTTCTCCGTGTTATACAATCTAAGTCCCCTTCAACAATAAAACCCCAACAATAAAATTCAACAAGAAATTTCAATTTCAACAATAAAATAAGTCCTCCCCATCAGCAATAAAACGAAATTGCAGTTTATTATAGTATTTCTCTGCTATAAATCGAAATTTTATCGCTCGCGTTGTGTTCTCATACCCATTTAACTTTTACATAGTAAGCAAAATAGTTTTTGTTAACAGTTAAAATATCTGTTTACCGTGAACGCGAATTATAACGTTTGACCAATGCCGCGACTAATCATCGGTACAAGTTCTGCCAATCCTCCATGCATGTTTAGACAATTTTTAATTTAGTAAATAAAATATTCATGTGAATTTGCCATGGCTTTCAAAGAAACATCAATAACACATCAATTTAACGAGACGCTTCTTCTCACGGACATTTTATCTTAGACTCAAAAAAGTCTTATTGCACTGTTAGAAAAATTACCGTTAACGGTATTACCGGCGTTTCAGTGGCCGGTCGGAACGTGAAAAGAAACACCGTGTCGCCATTTTTATTCTAATTTAACACTAGAAATCCGTAAAACTTCTGATAAAAACGGCGAAACAGTTTATTTTCACGGGGCGACCGGCCACTAGAACGCCAGCGGGACCGTTTTTTCACCGTTTTTTCTAACAGTGAACGAATAATTTCAGTGTGGTTGTATATTATAATTAGTAAACAATTAAAAACCCTAACAAAAGTTATTATCTTTCTCAATTATATTCGTGATAATAGCGAGCAATTTTATCGCAATATCTAAAATTTGTAATTTACACACAAGTTGTGACCGCTATTAAGTTGATGAGTATTGCTTCGGATCGTGAACTTGATGTAGCTATTTTTGATGTTGAACCTTTCGTTGATGTTGTACCTATATCTTTATTGATTTACTTATTCCTGATATACCTTTTGTAGATTATGCAACTATCCCTTATGCTGTATCTATCTTCTGATGTTACATCATTCCTTGACGTTGTACATATCGTTGATGTTACATATATTCTTGATGTTTAATTTTTGATGTTATACCTATCGTTGATGTACCAATCTCTGGTGTTAAACCCATTTTTTATGTTAAATCATCATTGATATTGTACCTGTCTTTAATGTTGTACTCATTTCTGGTGGGTACATTTTTATGCCTCTAACATTATTTGCTGTAGTAGAGCAATAACTCATGAATTTACTGTGTAAATTCTGGCTCGGAATCATATACCTGGTGATTCCGCGCGTGCTCTGGCACGTAAAACTCAATTCATGAACAAGAACGTCTCCGAAGTTAACAAATATATTGATTGACAATCAGTTTACGTCGCAGATCCGTAGGAGTGTTCATTTGCCTGATGGTGAGGAAGAAGCGAGGGCTTGGAAATAATTTTGGATAATTTGTTCAAATTAAATTATAGATTTAAGGGGGAAGGTATATGTAATGATTTTTAGTTCTAGAAATTTTAAAGCAGATGTTCTGGCAACATCGACCAAAGTATTGGACGGACTTGTAACGGTTTGGCCATTCGTTGATCCTTACTGAAAACAGCCACTTGTGTTCTTGCTCTTGGTAAGCCTCTAGGTTCTATAATTTGTAATAGAATAACTGTGAAAATATGTTCAGAATATCGTGTACTTATCTAGTTATTAGTGTTTAATTAATTTAATGAAATGCGTGTTTATTTGTAGGAGAACTTCCCTCCTCTGCTCTGTTCTGCTGTTCTACTGTTCTACTTTAATAAAATTTTGAACTTGGACCAAGCCTAATGACCCAAACACCCAATTGGAAGTTACCGTCAATGAATCAATAAACTCGTCCGTTTGAACCTGAACTAATAGAAACATTACACTGCTAAACTGCGCTGACTGGACTGCCCAACCTTTTTCCGGTCACTACTTGGAAGAATGGCTTCTGTTCGTCGTCAACGCAAAGTTCTTTGTGAGAATTTTTTTGACGTTCATCTCGAATAATTACAGCCCTCTTCTGTTCGACACCATTCTTGACACTTGGCTCTTCAAGCAATCGCTCACGTCTCTGATTCAGAAGAAATATTTCTACGGATTCTAATTTCTGGTGTTTCATCGTTTCTTACAGTCTTCGTTCGTCGAGACCGTTCGCTACGTTTCAAGAAGACTTCATTTTCGCTCAGGGAGCGAAGTGGTTCTACTCTACATTCAAGGCATCGCCAGCCTCTGCCTCGTCGCAGGCTTACTCCACACAGCCGAGGAGTGGACTTCAGGCAGCGGTCTTCATTAGAATATCGAAGGCAGCCTTGTGACGATAAAAAATTTCGGCGAGTACATTTATTTTGCCACAGTAACTCTATCAACGGTTGGGTATGGTGACATCTTGCCAACAACGACCCTTGGAAGAACAGTTATCATTTGGACCATACTTATTTGTATTCCGATATTTGCTGCCTCTTCTGAACGAATAATTTATTGGTTTTTGGACTCAGTGACGCGTTTTTGGAGTTCTGGAAGCAGTTTATAATTTGCTTGTGAGCTTCCAAGAGTCGTGTTATGTGGTAACCCTTCCATAACGATGATAAAATCATTTCTCGATGACTTCTTGCACCCGGATCGTCAAAATTTCGCCGTCGAAATCATCCTGCTGGGTGAAGACCAGCCCAACAGGGAACTTCGTGATCTAATGGAAGAATATTGGTGTGTTTCCTACTGCATGGGCTCCCCACTTAACCGATCTCGCCTTCATAAACTCTTAGGTCTTCGGAAATAATCTCGCTCCTGCGATGTATTGATTTGCGTCTCTGATGCGTACAACTCAAATATTCGGAAAGCTGAGAATGAAGTGGAGGCCATTGTGTGTGCGGCTAAGACAACCTTCCCAAAGTTGAGAGTTATTGTGCGAGTTAACCTCTTAGAAACCAAGAAAGCGATTACACAAATTAGCGGTTGGAATTCGCAAGCTATAGTAATTTGTGTTGCTGAAGTAACTCAAAATCTCATTGCACAAAACGCCTTAGCTGCCGGTGCGGCCTCTGTGATAGCAACTTTAATGAAAGCCAGAGACACAAAACGTTCCCGAAAGTGTGACGACCGCGTTAAAATCCAATTTTAAAGAGGATAGAATATGGAAATTTACCTCAGCGAAACCCCTTTTCCCGTGTCGATGCCTTTCCATGTGGCTGCCGAGCATTTCTACTAGCAAGGAGTTACTCTGATTGGAACGCGGGTTGTTGGAGAAGAAGCTGAAGCGAGCACCGACTTCTTGCCTGGAATTCTTCCATAGAACAGTTTCGCTATTTTCATAGCTTCAGATTAGAAACAAGTTGAAAACCTGTCAATGAAAACGCTCGAAAACTTGATGGATGAAAATAAATCTTCAATAATGAACCCAGTATAGTTAAAGGAGGACAATGGGAAACGTCCGATTAGTCTTATTCAACTTGACCCTTCGCCGTAAAGTAAAGAAAGAATCCAGACCTTGGTCTAGACAGTGCTCAAGGCCTCGCGGCGAATATAATTGATCAATGATAATCAAGGAGATTGGCTGAATGATCTAGACAATATACGATCCTCTAGTCATATTATCATCATGAACACGAACGAAAAAGTTTCACCCCTGATGTCAGATATCTCCTGCCTTAAAATTCTGACATAACTTGAACGGCGGTAAGATGAAATCGATGATGTATTAGTTCCTCATACCATCAACCTTAACAATGCCAACATCCTGCCTATTAAACTTCAAGATGAAAACCTTCAAGGCGACATTCCTCACTCCACAGGAACGCTTGTGTGTGCCGATATGACGATTCCAATGCTAAGTACTGCCCACCACTGCGCCGACACTTTCCAAGCGTTACTTCAGCTCATGGGATCTGAAAATGACGAGACTTGCTTCACTTTCCTGAAAACGATGCACGACACCACAGCTCGAGACGTCTTCTTGGCTCTACTGCAGCACCATAGGCTTCTGTTAGCCGTCGCTGTGATGAGTGGAGAGCGCTGCAGAGAACGGATGGTTGTGGTGTGTCCTGAAGGCGATATGGTCATCACACCCAACGATGCCATTATCGGATTAAAGAGACGTGCAAAGTCGACGAATGACTCAGATATCACCATAGACAAATCTGAAATGAAATTTTAGCCGATGAGCTATAGTTATGCATCTGAATATTCCGAAAACCACGAATCCTCAAGGAAAGAGTAACCAATTGATATCAAGGAAGATGACGATGATAAGTAAACCTCTGTCCCAAGTGGCTTTTCACTAGATTAACTCCCAGATAATGAAAATAAAGTTATGAAGCCTGCACCGAATTTCAAAGCAAACATCTAAAAAATTCCGGAAAAGAGTGTGAAGAAAAAACATTCACCTTCTAGGAGCTTTTCTTCTAGTGCGTCTGGGACAAGTGGGTCGAGACTTCCAATCTACAGTAAAATAAATACTCGCGACCGGCGCACTCCCACTAGCTTGCAAGTGAAACCTGCCTTGCAAGGAACAAACTCTAGGGAGAAGTGATGCTGATGAGTGAGCCTGGAACCGCCCTGAGCTGAAGATTTCATTATCATTGACAATTTCTTTATTACTGTGAAAATAGTTTGAAGAAACGCGGACTAAGTTTAAGGCCGCGAAACTGAATATGAGTCTCAGATTTATTTATATTTTTGAATCGTTCTTCTGTCGTTGCAAATTTTTAGCGTGATAAATATCATTTCAGCTAAATTTGTATTTGAAATATAAATGGCATTTTATATGAACCCACGGAATTTTTTTTTATTTCTGTTCGTCTTTTTAGACTTAGCATATAAAGTGGAAAAACTTTCGCAGAAATATAGGTTTTAAATTTTATCACAATGAAGAAGTTTATTCTTATATGTTCCTTCTTTTTTATCTACCATCACAGAAGTAGGCAAAAAATGCCCTAAGCTGCTTCTCTTACTTGTGACCGCTATGGCATTCACGGTTCGAGTCTTCCATTTATATAATATTGACATGTAGTGCACATCCTGCCAAAAGAGGGAAAAATAAGTCAGTTGCCTGAACCGATAAGTGTTATAACAATAAGTGAACAAATTATTCAGAATTAATTTTTATTCTCATGAAAATATATTCCACTACGATGCCTTGCATGTAAGGCCAATCATATTCGACGCATTAATAACTAGATACAGGGTGCGGCGTGGGAACTTACTCTTTTAAAAAAATCACAAAGTAAAAAGTATTAAAGATAGCGTTTTAATTCTTTCTTTTTTACAAAGAGCTACATTTAAAGTTTCGTTGGGTTTACTTACAAGTTTAATTCTTGAATATTACATCTTGTAGGTGACCTCCATGCTGTTCAATATCCATATTGCGCATGGCGCCACCTTCCTAGGACTAATGGCCGCCACGTGGCGCGCAATTCAAATAAGTAAGTTCCCGCGCCGCACCCTGTATTTGCTTTGTGATCCAAACGCATCACTTGTAAAAATAATTTCCATTGTTTGCGTCTATGATTTCCTATTAATGACGACTGGTAAAATATTGATTTTTTTGCGGACGGCTGCGATACACCAGTCCACTTGAGCGGTTCGCTTGGGAAACGAACAAGTTTTCTTTTCTAAATAATTTTGAATGCTCAACTTCCGCGACGATAACACAGCACTGAAATAACGTTCGCAAAGAGCAAACTAAAAATGTTCAGAAGTATCTTGCAGGCAGAAAACGTATTTCCCGAACGAAGCCTATATATATGTTTAAAATGTGTGATGCTCGTCGGATTACTTTAAATAATTCATAATTGAAATTAGACTAAAACTAAAACAACTAAATGATGTCAGGTTCATGCAGTGCATTTATCAACAAATTGAGAGACAATGAGCACGGAGTGACTATCCGGTAACAATTTATTATAAAGCAAATAGTTCCTGATTATGGCTGATTAGGAACATTTTCATTTGGGTCACAATATTATAATTACCTAAATCATAAAATTGTTCTATACTATCGATTGTAACACTTAATTGAAAGATTTAGTATGGATCTTCACGATTAATTGTCGAGAGCTTAATTTAAGGCGTAAAATTTCCAATGTATCATTTAATGGTTATAAATTCTAACTTTTGTTCATGCGCCAACATGTAATGCTTGCTTGTTCACCAACATTTATACATAACACTTAATATTTTCATGTATTGTTGATTACAAAGGCTTGTTGATGAGCTTAAGTTCTCAAGAAAATGATACGCATGGAAGATTACAGTGTCTTTAGTTCACAGTGGGTATCACTTTAATTATCATGAAGCGAGACTTTAATTCATTTTTTACAGCCATTTCAACTTATAGCGAACACATTTTTTTCGTTATTTGAACTTAAAGCCGAAATATTTTTGTACATCATTTGAATTTATCATCGACTAGTGAGAGCGAGACTGACAAATTGACATTTCTTCATAACTATTTAATTGGAAATGATGGCATGTATACCCCGGAAGTGCTTTATTCCCAATAATGAACATTCTAATTATTTTCATAGAGTAGTTATGAATGTTTAATTTCGAAGAAAAAATTAGTTTTATTTAGTAGTTTTTAAAATACACTAGTCGGTGTAAATAATTTATCAATAAGCGATTTGGACAAAGTTAAAAAAAATATCTTAAATATTTTATTGCATTTTTGCGTTTGAAAACATCGTTGACATAATACAACAACGTCAGGCGGTCACCACCATTAATTAAATAACAATATGAATGCATAGCTTGGTATGCCTCCCATCCTACAGCTGAGTATAGGTGGAGCTGAGTGCCCCAACCGCAGCTGAACCAGTGCTGAACAGTTGGGGTCGTTTGAGCAGGTTTTTCTAAGCCGTCTGCTTCCAAACGGATTCTGTGTATGGTGAGGATATTCCTTGAAGAGTAAACCTGCTACTCCCTCATAGGATACAGCTGGCAGGATGCCGTCTACTAGCAGAAGTGCTGCAAATTTGCGCATGAGAGTTGAGAGTAGCCTTAAGATTTTTTTTTACCGCGGATAGGCAGAATTGAGCTGAAAAAAATTGTGCTTGGAGGTTCTAGCAACAAAATTTCCAAGTAAAAATTCAAAATTGGCAGGTAAAAATAAAGTGCCACATTAGATGATGAGATGGTCAATATGGGCATCTTAAGGTAACCCATAGCATGCCGAGAAAGACGATGAGGAGCTTTGAAAATGAACATGATATGCTGACGAGAAGGGTGAGAAACTAGACTCCACGTACAACGAGTCCAATGTTTCAAGTGATTAACCACTTGGCCAGCTAACTGAGGCAGCAGATTTACTCGCGGTGCTGATAGTTAACTTAAGTAGATGGACCAGCAAAGTGAAAACGTCACTATCCAAAGCGTGATTGTGCCCAATCTTTTGTAGAAGAAATCAAGCGACGGCACTAAGTGAAAGGGGAATTGATTGATCTCGAAGTGTGATTGGCCACAATTATTTTCATAATTGGCTATTTCATCGCGCACAAAAAAAATATGAGCATCATTCCCTCCATCAGATTTAAATAACCTAGAATCAAAAAGTTGGATTGATATTATTACAATAATAAGCTGAATATTCAGTTGTTTTACGTCCGTTGTATATAATTGAAATTTCATTGAAGAAAAATGAAGCTACCAGGTGTGTGCTGTTTATTGACGGGGCTGTGCCTCGTTCTGGGGGGGCTGGCCCAGGGCCCCACAATCGGGCCCTGCAGCGCCCCCAACACGACTGAGAACTTCAACGACGCCTACATTAGTAAGGTGAGTGAAAATCACTTCAGATGAATCTTGAGCGTTGCTGGAGACTGAAACCTTGACAGCGTCTGCCGATTTCTCACGAAATCATTGTTATGTTAGCACTGCTACCAACATTCCTTGGAGTACTCTGCAATAAGTTGGTCGAGACTGGGTCAATGTTACAATTCATTCAAGCTTGAGATACTTGGGCATTAAATGGCTGGATTTATGTAAGTTTTTCGTTCTATACATAATTTCTGTTTGCAGCTTGGTATACGACCAAGCGATGATTTAGACTGCATTCTTGTGCGCATGAGTCTATGAGCGATTTGGTATTTTTAACAAAAAAGCACTTTGCTTCGTAAAATATTGAACTTTTTTAGGCTGGAACATTATGGCTGAATGCCATGTATACCTGCATAGAAAGTATAATCAACGATACCTAAGAGGTGCTGTACATAAAATATAAGCTTCATGGCTGAATAGTAAAATCAGACAAATAATAAGTCCTAAGATTTCGATTACTTGTACCTGAACTGGGAAAGATCTCACAAAAAATGCGTAATTATTTTTCACAGTTAAATTCATTCCATTTCACAGCTTACTGACGGTGACTACACAGTAGTGCAGCCAGCCGGTCACTCCTCGTCCACCAGCCAGCTACGGTTTTACCTCAACGGGACTTACCTCCTGTCATATATCGACCAGTGAGTCCCTGAGCTGCCTGCAATTGCCACAGTATTGAGTCAACTAATTTATTTCATGCATGACCTGCCATTTTTAATTTCGTGCAGTTGAACGTCTGTCTTCAATGAGCTAAAAAGCAAGTTTGTGAATGATCAATAAACTGTCGGACAGGCATGAAAATGAAATGAGTTGAGGGCGATGGTAACTAATATTCTTTATCATTGACGACGGATTGAAATTCGATGTGTTCTCATTCAATGGTGTCCGAGAAATAAATGTCTGAATTAATTTTCATTGCTTTGGATGATCATTCTAAAATTTGAAATTTGTTTGGATTTATGTGAAATATTACTTGTTATAAAATTGAAGGGGCGTGCAATTTTTGCAATGTCAAAAACTGATTGATTTACTGCAATGTTAACTCAGGTTTATTTGATAGATGAGTTAGCACTCACTGATGTAATTGAGCCCAGATTAAAAAATTATCACGAAGGAAGAACAAGATATATAAATTAACGAAAATAAAGATTTAAGCCCTAAAATTTCTCATTTAAAATACCGTGATAGAAAATAGAGTTTTCGTACAATTCGCACTATGGCTCACGAAACTTCTATATCCAAAGGGCTGGGCGGCCTGCTCAGCACACAGGAGAGTACCGCGCGCAGGCTCACGCTGTCTCTGCCCCAGCCACCATAACGCTGCACTCCCTCCCCGCTGGAGGTATGTAACTTGCCTTCTCTGGATTAGTAAATAGTGACGCGTGTGAATGATTTAGCCTTTATTAGCGAATTGGAGGATGTTTTAATCTATTTGGATTTGAGAACTACAAGGAATCTTGTTAAAAAAACTGAAGTTATAAGGTCATCGGGATGAAAATGCCTCAAAAAAATGTTCCAATGTTGTTGAATAAATGATGCGCGATTCTTCATCCATGGAAAAATTATTCTTTATAGTATGCAGATTCGTAAGGAACAGTCCATATTCGCACGCTGTTTGTTCATAATCGCATGCTTTGCTGTTTCGTAGTTATGCAAGGATTCGAAATTGCTTCAAACAGTATGACAAATAGATAATGAAATAGGTCAATTTATACATATTCCAATTGCAGAATTCGTCCTTTTTGATAGCTTTGGGGTTTACGTTCAAAATGCGGCTGGCATACGATTAATAATGTACTTGAGTAATATATCATGGTCTCAGAAGCGATGAATACCGTAATTAATAATTATTCATATGAACGGAAATGAATGGCGAAACTTCGCAGGCTGTCAGTGCGGAATGCTGTAGTTAGTAGCTGACTATTTACAATAATTAAAGGGTTGATCCTACAAGTAACATTGACAAAGTTAGGTAAATGAAAGAATTAAGCACACAAATACATATATATTAATAAATAAGGAGTAGCAAACCTAATATTTTGATGCGTGTCAGTGATAGTTTCTAGCTTTCAGGAAATAGGCAAGTTTGGGATGAGGAAGAAATCGGTGAAAGCTAGATACTTTGGAAAAAATAGTAACGGAAAGTTGAAGATTTAACGTTGCAAAAGTAGAGAGATATTTTATAAGCAACTTGGATGGTTTAACATAACGCTGAAAACTAATTTTGATGCTTATCACCCCATGCAGCTTTTGGCAGTGCAGAGTCGGGCACCGTTAAGCTCAGTGTCGTGAGAGCCGAGGAAGGAATCATTGAACTGTCGTCGTGCGCCAGGGCAGGTCTTGTAATTTACGGTAAGTATCACTCACAAATGATTTATGGATTTTTTAGTAAATCATTTCACAGTAATAACAATCAGGCACCGTGATGATTTCAACTGAAATAATATGAAAAACAATTTATATCAAATTTATAATGGTATAGTGCAGTACATTTCTTTGTTATTTCTATTGCTGCATTCGCCGTATTTAGCTCTTATACCGCACTAAAATTGTTAGTCTGCTTATATTACAAGTTCACCAAAAAATGAAAAGCATGAAAACGCCAAGAAAGTTTACTAAATCTGCTTTGAAAGCGTTTCGGAGACCTGCTCCATCTTCAGTTCAAAAAATTCTATAGAATACAAATCATTAATGATGATTATTCCGGCGTTTGTTCCGGGATATTCTGTAAATCTTTTTGAACTTTTGGAGCTGGTTTTCGAAACGTTTTCAATGGGGACACGGTGAATTTGCTGTTTTTTCTTTTAAATACCTGCTACACTTATTTTACAGAGCGAAGGCATCTTCTGATCTCCACGATGCTGCATCGTTCTGGTGTTGAAGCTGCGACCAGTTTGAATCCGGTAATCCTGGACACGATGTACGCATACCCTGACTTGAGGTTGGGACGGCAAGATATTATTAACTTTAATCCATCTCCAGGAGCAATAAAAGTCTTTGTTATTTTGGGAGCAATCAATTGCTTGTTCAACCTTTTCAAAAAACCAGATTATTGTGGTTCTCTATTGGGTGCTTGGAAAAATGCAACATCTAACCTCACATTTTATTCCGCCTTGCCATCCCCACCTCCAACTGTGTTGTACAACTTCGAACCTGTCTTCGCTACCTACCCAGTTCCTACTTACTCGTGGTCACGTTACGCTCTTCAACCGTCGGCTATGGTGCATAATTCAATGCAAACAAGTCCTGTCGCTACAGTTTATGTTCAAGAAGTTGGAGGTATTCCATATTTTGCTCACTATTTTGAGAACTTTGGCAATAGGGAACTGCACGACTCTCACCAGAGCCCTCAGCTAGTAGGTGCGCCCATCACAGGACAGTACAACTTTTTCATCCCACGTTAAGAAAAATGACCGTTGGAAAATTAAGTGTTTCACGAACCTTAACTTTCTCCCTTTTTGTTTTTTCTGTGCAGATCTGCGGTTTAATAATTTTTAATAATAATAATAATAATTATAATAAAAAAATAACATAATAATAATAATATTATTAGGATTTAATACATTTAATAAAATAATAATAATTTAAGTTTAATTAAAAATAATAAAATAATTATTATAATATGTAACAATAATTTAATAATAAAAATGACATTTTCAGCATTATGTTCTAGCTTAGTTAAGGGGACCGGCTACCCTCCGGAAAAACTTCTACAGTTATTATCCGATCATCATGAAACTTCACATACATACATAAAATGTGAAAATAAGAACATTTTGCTTCTATGAATTTTTCAAAAAAATTGATAGAAAACGTCAAATTCATAGAAAACGGCTAAAAAGGGGTACTTTAGAAAATCTATCTCCTCCTACAAATATCATCCTACAACATCGAGAAACGTATCATTCGGTTCGTAAGGACCATACCTAAAAATTTGATGATCACTTTTCTAAGTTGAACTTTTCAAACTTTTCAGGACGGCGCGACAAAGTCCCATGCGCCTCGAAATAGGCACTCAATGTAGAATGGATACCAAACTACAGGCTTCTGTAGCTTAATCCACTCAAGGATGCTAGCAGCAACTTGTAGCGCACCTCTACGTACAATGTTAGGAGGGTAACTGAGCACAGATGCCAGATACACCAAGATATGTGGTCTTGCCGCTCTAATTTTATTAGGTCTATTTAGTGAAGGAACTCCACCCCCCGCCCCCCATTAAAGCCCGGCCATCTGCGTCAATATTGCCGTACATGGATCGCAGTAGTATCGTTGGAAAGCTCAGAATGTCAGCTTTAAGATGAGACTAAGCATGTAACTGCAGCACAACTCAAGTATAAACTTTATTCAAAGATTTCAGCAGCTAATTAGTTTATATCTAATTACTTAAAGAACTCTCTCACCCGCTTTCCTTTAAAGAGACGTCATGAACGTAAATATTGGCGTACAGCGATGGCAGTGGTACCATTGGAAAGAGCAGAATTCCAGCTTTCAGATGAGCACAAAAATCGAAAAACGCCACAATTGAAAATTTTAGGGTAGCCGGTCCCCTTAAAGGAGGTGTTCCATCCTCAATAAAGGCCTTGAGGACTCGCCAATATCTTGAATTTTGTTTGCTTTTATCCTCTTAATTCTCCGTAGAATATGCTAACTGATCACCATGTTTGACGATTATTTGTTATTCATGATAGTGAATCTCAAAAAAAAAAAATATTGTATGAATGGATTTAAATTCTTTCTACCAAATACTGTATGACGTTTCTATTCACTTTACTACTACTGCATCATGTATTCCGTAGAATAAATTTTGTTAACTAGCGAATAATAAAACCTGACGATCGGATATCATATCAGGAATAAAAATTTTACCAGTTTAAGGGGGAGCGTCTGGCCAAAATTTTATCTCGGCTATTTACGGACGGTTCACTTTGAAACTTGGTACACATGTGTAAATAGACAGCTTTTATTCATATCAATTTTTCGAAAAAAATGCAAGAAAACGTGAAATTCTTAGAAAACGACCAAAAAAGGGGGTACTGTAAAAATTTATCTCCTCCTAGGATTTTCAAGCTACAACATCGAGGCGCTTATCATTCGATGCGTAAAGACTATATCTATCGGTTGTTCATTCAGTTTTTCAAAATTCCAATTTTTGTGACTGGAGGGGCATTTTTCGTAAATTTTTTGAAAATTACTCGATTGTCACCCCACGCCCCCCTCCTTTTTTCTACATAGAATCCAAACTATAAAGAAATTAGAAAAAATTTATGAATAATCTTTAGATCTTTTATTTGCGAATCGAATGGTATATCTCGCATCGCTGTAGCTTAAAACTCTAGGAGGAGATAAGTTTGCAGTGACAATAAGTGTGAATGTTCAGTAGAGCGCGACAAAGTCCCGGGCGCCTCGAAATCGGCGTTCAAGGTGGCAAGGATGCAAGATTAGAGTATACTGGAACTCAATTTCTGTCAAGGATGGTGCAAACGACTGCACGAGAACCATCCCACACGACTGCAGCTGGGTTACTAAAGCGTAGCTAAGTTCAGAGTTCAGACTAGCTATTTAAGTGTACTGCGGGCAATTGTTCCCTATGTTAAATGTTGAAGAACTCCACCACCCCTAACCATTTCGCGATCTGTCGTGAACGCATAAATCAACGTACGTACAGAGATGGTTTTGGTACCTGTGGATAGGTCAGATTGTCAGCTTTAAGACGAGATTAAAAACCGAAAAAGCCAATGATATTATAGAGCTGTCATAGATAGCTGCCATCAATTGCCAGATAGCTGTCATCAATGAGCTGTTCCGCCCATTGATAGCTGTCATCCGAAATTAGATAGGTTCATTCTTTTGTCCATCTCAGTAACGACGTCACTCACTGAACGGGATATAGCTATATCCGACAGAACGAGAAGCGTCAGTCAAGACCGAGAACTGCTGAGTATTGGTTCTTCGACTCACTCCCCTTCAAGTTGTGAGCGTAGACATACAGTGGGGGGAAATAAATATTCGTACACTTGAAAAATCTCTGGAATGTTATGGTGTGAAATATTAGTCAAAAGTTGTTTTGTACGAATACTTTTTTGACCCGAAGAAGTTAACATGTTGCATTAATTTTTGTTGAATTGAGATTTAATTTCTATTGATGCTATTTTTGAATACAATGCGCCTCTATACATAATATAAATCACTTCTCCTGTTCACTTTGTGTACTTACATACATTAAAATACGATTTTTCAAGTGTACGAATATTTATTTCCCCCCACTGTATGTGTTAAACTCACTTCTATCTGTAATCCCATAAACTGTAAGCTGTGTTATTCTATAAAAAAGTACTCTGTTGTTCTTTGCTCTGTGCCTCATTTATCCTCTGATCACAAACTAAACCCGAACTAACCTCAGGTCTTTCATATAATTATTATACATATAAGAAAAAAAACTCTTCTGGTGCATAAGAAAAGCAACCTCTTACAGTGAAAAACAACCTCTTGCAATATCGTGGATTGTCAATCCAAAGCAATTACATTAGATATCAGGCAGCTTGATTGCCCAAATAAGTTAAACCTGCTGGACTGGGGTTCATTGTCCTAAGTTATTGAACAAAACACAAATCTGTAAAAAGTTCACTACGTGGCCTGCGTTAGATGTTTGTTTTAGATTTCTGCCTGTTCAATCAATGTTTATTAATCCATTTTTTGTAAAAGTTAGAGATGATTTGAGATTGTCGAATTTCTGCTCTATTGAATTATGGGTATTTCATTCTAGTGTCCATAATTACATACCTTTTTTTCTGAACGCCTGCTTTTCCAAGAAGGTTTGGACTTTGGAAGTCTCAAAACAACCTTAAAATTAAAGTTTAATCAACGTAGGAGTCTTACTTAGGTACAAGTTTTCTATAAATTTTCTTTGAGAAAACGAAAAGCATGCAAGGCTGACTATGCTATGATCTGCGCCTACGAAATAACAGTAAACGAAAGTACTATGTAACGTCTGTTATGTTTATTCAACCGATAATTTATTGCGACTTTACAACAATGAAATCGTGCGTTTATGGTTTGATAATTTGTGTTAAGCACGATGTAGGTTCATTTATCCACTAATTCCGTTTAGTGCCCACTAAGCTTCGATTTTTTCTAATGAAAATATATGTTTCTGTTCGTCTGAGGTCCAGTATTTTCTAGATATACCTATGAAAAGATGTGTAAATTCCGACATTAGTTGATTAAAGCAACTAATCATGAGTTGTCTCTTTTCGTGCCTTCCACATTTTCCTAAGTTATCTGACGCTAGTATGGCTTTATCATTCTCCTTTGGCTTCCGTTGTTCAAGTAAATGGGGAAATTTATGTCCAGTGCAGTATCGGAAATTCCAACATGCAAATTTTTTCACTACTTGTGTGGTTCTTTTCGATTAGGTTTCTTTTTTGTATGGCAGCGTAGTTTAATTAGCTAAGTTCGATTCGGGAAAGTTTCTGGCTTTAATTAACACGTTGAATGCGGCACGTCCTAACGCCCGCTACCGGTTGGTTGCAGGGGATTTTTTCGGGCAAATTCCGCAATTTAATTTTTCCCAATTGCGATTGTGGACAAATATTTCTGATGGCAGTACTACCTCATTTAATTTTATAATGTACGAAAAAGATGATAATTTATTTTGTTGCACCGGAACCTACTAATGTACTAGTATATTTTGAATTATAGGCTTTTTTAGACGCGGACTTGGCCGTTTTTAGGCCATCTGTTAGCGCTGGTGATCGTGCTGCACTCGACGTGTTAAAATATGTATTTTAAAAAATTGAAAATATAACTTTAAATTTACAGGTTCATCTCTAATTTTAGTCAATAAGTAGAGAATATATGCCATTTTTGTAACATGTTTTTAAATAAGGCCACATCTTCCGTTGGCTTGGAATAGAACTGTTGAAATATATGGAATTCTTGAACAGTTTTAGGGATCAGCTGAGAAAACAGGGACGCGATTTATAAAAAAAATTTTAATATCAAAAATTTTTACCCTCTCATGTCAACATAAGCGGGTTTCCCAGTTCACAATTTTTTTCATTTACGATTACCGAACGGCTAAATGAACGTAAACATCCCTTAATAACTACCACCCAAAAATTAGAAAACTTAGACCGAGGGAGAAATTTATTTCCAATTTAAGAATAATTTCTTAGGATGCTGTCGCAGCGATCTCTCGTTTTACTCCCTATCAATAATTTTGATCAATTTCGCCAGCTCTTTTACGTTTATTTAAAAATATTAAAGGCAACCGTCGTTGTTTCTCACCTTGCCCTGTTGGATGGAATTAATCCATTAGTTTCCCATTTCCATTGAAATAATTTGCACAATACTTGTGCAACTTTAAAAACGTTATCAACGAACTTCATTTAGTTATTTATACTTCCCATTAACTGTTCAACACTAAATAACCCCACCGTTGAACACAAACAATATACAAAATTGGTTAGGTAATTATTAAAGTATTAAGTAGCATTTATAACAGATAGAGATAATATATTACTGTATTAGAGAGCGGTTGTATAGCTGTGGTACGTGTACGGACCGAGAGCTGGTATTTCATCACAAAGAGGTTAGGATCCACTTTCCACAGGTTGATAATTGAGGTCTAGATACCTAGAATTATTTAATTAATAATTGCCTCATTCAAATGATGGTCTAGTCTGCAGGCTACCTTGTCATGACATTGAGTGTCCACTGTAAGTACAACAACGAGGTAAAATAAACTCTAAACAGTATATTGGAATTTTGACATGCCCGCAGGAAAACATTCAACCTAATCGTAAACAAATTGGCCTGGGTTTATATAAATGTTTCAACTTCAGTTTGTCCTGACTAAACGTAGCCGCTGGGTAAATGAATTGTTTTTAAGTTCTACTGAGTTTTTGATGTTGCATCAATCATCGAAAGCTCGATGCCGATTGCTTCTCACAAGCACAAAAGATGCCATGTTTTCTGCCTCTGTGAACGATTTGAAGAGTTTTACTTATTTGATGATTTGTAGTCTTAAAAGCAACTTGACAATATAAATGAGAGATTATTGTTCTTTCTTGTCGAATCTGGTTTTCTCTATTAAACGATATCGTTTGCTTGCGTGATATATTATTATTTAATTAAGCCTTAGTAATTTGATTGATGTAATGAAATGATTATTTAAATGACGAAGCTTTAATTTCTAGATCTGATTACAAAGATAACCATCCTACCGTAATTCTTACCACGTTTTTCTTAGTTTCGCGGCGTCTCTGTCTGTCATCAAAAAGTCAAACCTTAATTTAGAGCACTTCTAAAGATCCTAGAAATTTGGCATGCATGCTTAATGCTTAATGCTTATCAGAAGTAAATTTGAATAATTTTTTTTTTATTCTAAAAATTCACGGATGGGAATCGAGTTTTTTTTGTCGCTAAATTTTACAATTGCTAAAATTGCTACACTAAAAGGTATAAAATAAATAAATATAAAAAATTAAAAAAACACGTTTTTCTGGTGGTTACAAAACCAAAAACAATGAAATAAAACAAATAATAAATTTTTTAAAACCACGTTTTCTTAACTGACAAAAAAGAAAAACATTTATTCTTACATAACATTTCACATAACTTTAATGTTGTGTAGGAGTAAATGTTTTTCTTTTTTGTCCGTTAAGAAAACGTGTTTTTTTATTTTTTTATTTGTTTTATTTCATTGTTTTTAGTTTTGCAACCGACAGAAAAACGTGGTTTTTAAAAATGTTCCTTTTTATGTTTATTTAATTTTGTAATTACTCTGGTAGAGTAGAATATGGTGTTCGTTATGCCTGAGTAGTCTCAGTATTCGTTCACTAACTAATGTTGATGAATAAAAAATGTTAATTTATTGGCGGTGTTGTTATTTTACCTAATGATAATGAAGCACTATTTCCGTTAAAAGACTATTCCCACCGAAAAAATCCCAACCAATAAAAGAGATTAACCAACAAAAAAAATGAACAGAATAAATTTCGATGCCACGTTAGTGTTGAGTTGTGGAATGTTCACGTCCGATACGCACAATCAAACTTACGTCATCACCCACGATCTGATGAAGGTAGAAAAACTGGAGGTGTCCATGTTTTATTTTGATCTCTCTGAACCAAATTTCATCCATAGTATTTTTTAATGTCTTTATTACATAGATTATACAAATTCAAATAATTTTATACCTGTTTATTCATTATGAGCTTACTGATTAAATGTTTTCGATTTGAAAACTGGTCGACAGTTTAATAAAAATCACTGCAGTGAGTGACAGAGAGCGCATTTTCTCGTCGACGAAAACGTGAAGTCACGGACGGAGAGACAGATGGACAGACAGACGGACATGGCTCGCACAATAGTGCATTTTTTCATAAATGAGAAAATGCGCTAAAAAGAACTTTGACAATACATAGACAGTTTGATACTCAACTAGCCGTTATGAGTGAATTCCTGATTTCGTCTAAAATTTTCATGCTTTCTTATATCATTTAATACGATACATCATCAATACATCATCGCGTTGGAACGATGCGCGTAGTTTGTCCATAGTCTATACTCTATAGTATATACCACAGCTATCAGCTTGACCCGTCACCTACTATCACCCTGAGTGAGCAGAGTGACCCATCATCCAACCCCACCCCCACTGCCGGGCCCACGCTAGACGGCTAGACGCAAGTCGCAAGTCGCAACTCGCAAGTCGCAAGACTCGCAAGTCGCAACGTTGAGTTCCAGTCTGCGAGTTGATGTCGTAGGGTGTCGTGTGCGTAGCTGCTGTGTGCCGTTCTATCACTGGTCCCGTTATACTTCTGCCGGCTGACGCGTTATCGTTAATAACTCGGGATTTAGCACACGGTTCGCTTTCTGTCCTTGTTTCTCAGTGTCAAGTAATACAACATGAATGACGCCTAATATTTAGTTAGGTAGCTGTTATACCGACTTGAAGTTTGTGCTTCAGTTCTAAGAAGTGAATAGGGTGGAGAGTCTTTCGAATTCACCCCGTGAATTCAAGGCGTGTTGACTGTTGAACTGAAGGTGAGTTCAGTTAATCATTAATCTCTTAGCTCGGCTTCAATTTAATTTGATCAGTTTAGTCCAATAAAGACAGTCAGAAAACTATTTAATTTAGAATGTTCATACCTTTAAGCCTAAGTACAAATAATTAATGGTTTCTGATAGCTTGAAAATTATATTTCTCCAGATTTTATTGGTCTGGCTGACCCTGGGAAACGAAATGGCCAAATGGGTATTTTTTATTTTACAGATTGTGTCATTAATATTATTCTTATTGTGTTAAATTTTATTAATCTGCATCTGGGAAACTATGGTGACGCCATTGCACTCGATATTCTAATGAAAAGCAACTATGTTAGGGGACAGGGGTTAGGTTAGAATTAGATGAGGTTGCAGGTCTGCAGCCAAGAATGAACCAATGACATGAGTTGCCGCTTGTCAATAATATATTTATAACCACGTTTATGATAGTTCAAATACCACGTAATAACTACAAAGATTTTCGATCAGGCTTGAAAGTTGTGGTCCAGTTCTGTTTATAGAATAGATCGTGTCTATTGAAAGCCAGGGACATGAGTGCTGTGGCGGCTTAAAGTGGCTTGACGTAATTCATATTATTGTTCCTTGTGGCAATCCCATTACGGCTCCACATCCTGCTTTGTTTTAGGAATCTAATTCATTATTTAGACAATTGTATTTTACGAGATCAATAATTAGAACTTAAGTCATAACCTCTTAAGTTAGGTATGACTTCACATTAGTACAACGGTGTCTCTATAGATAGCGGCTATAGATTGCCAGGGGTCTCTATTCTCTATACCACTACCCAACCTTTGAGTAGTTTTGGCCCAATTCTTCGTTTTAGCTATATACTAATATACATGAAACGTTTAATTTATAACAAGTTTCTAGGATATATATATTCTCCTGATATTTTACAAGTGTTTTCTAATTTATCAATCATTTCCCTGATACTTACTCGCCTATAAACTAATTGTTCAAACCGCCACGGTAGGTGTGCAACTTGATCTTCAATTTCACTAACCATAGGGTACCTAGATTCCTGTCATTACCTTCAATAAGCAAGGGACGATTCAAATGACAAATTTTCATCAACCGTTATGTTTGGTGGATATTTTTAGGATCTTGCCATTCGTTCATATGTTGTTTATGACAGGTCAATATTTTGAATTTAATGTTTTCACGGACCTTTCTTAATGATAGCCCGGCCTTGACGACTATTTTGCTGTGGTAGCTAGTGTTGTGCCGTGTGCACGTGACTTAAAGGATTCTTCCATTAATTCGAAAGTTCTAATTCACATAAGTTCGTTAATATATTACTTATTCTATTATATTACTGCATTTTGTGACTTTACATTCATCTGAATAAACGGCATCGTTTTCTTCGACGTCAATATGAATCGCTACTGAAATTTATTTCCCGTACGGTCGGTCATACGAGTATTGAGGTTTCGGGATTCGAATTGGACTAACTTCACTTGTTGAATACAGACGCCCGGTTCGATAACTTTGCATATATTTTAAAGAAATTTATTTCGTGTAACAAAGTGTTCTTAAGTCGGCTTATAATGTTACTGAAGCTGAAATGGATTTTATGGCTTATATGAAATACCTGACGGCCGTTGCGACAATTTGAGTGTAACTTTTTTCTAATAATACTTTCACGAGGAACGCCAAGCTTTTGACACGTGGACTTCAGCTTCAAATGACATGACGAAATTAAATTCAGACCCACCCAGGCAATGCTTATTTGACCATTCACCGAAAGTCACCTATTGATCATGCTGCTGTTATAGCTCATTTTCTCATTTATGGAAAAAATGCATTATTTTGATCGCCATGTCCGTCTGTCTGTCTGTCTGTCCGTCCGTCTGTCTGTCCGTCCGTGACTTCACGTTTTCGTCAACGAGAAAATGCGCTCTCTGTCACTCACTGCAGTGAGTACTAAGTTCTATTTTTTCACTCAGTTCACACTCGGAATCAAAGCATGCACCGGATCGAATTCATCTGGCAGCAATCTTCCTGTAGTAGCGTTAGCGGCATACAGAGTGTACCGCTACGCGGTGTCAGCTGTTAAATCTTTAAACAGAACCGCCTGAAAAGTGCGGAGAAGTCAGCCGTTTGCGGTGCGGCCAGGCTAAGCAGACGGTGACGTGTACATTGGCTCCCATACCGCGCACCGTTACGCCGTCCGATGGCTCTTGCAGTCTGCGTGCCTATATTGTGCCTTACGCAACGTATCAGTGAGAATAGATGTGGGTGGAAGGGTTAGTGTGGGGTGTCCAATGGCATTCATAAGCACTCAATGAAATTTTTTAGCTGGGGAAGAGTATGGACTGTAGAGTTGTACCGCTATGTCTCAAATGATATCTTATTAATGAAAATTATCTATAGATATATAGCTGCCCAGATATAATAAATTTTCTGATATTGTCTTGGTCGTAAGACTCTTGAAATTCGCCCTGAGGGTGCTTCAAAGGTGTCTGCGCGGTGAACAGCCGTGAAACTTGCGCTTTCTATGAGAGAGCGAAAATGCCTGTAGGGTAATATTCATAACTTCAAAACTTTTTTTACTTTATTATTTGCAAGACAAATGGAAGATGCATGTAAAAAAGAAGACAATGGCTTGGTCAATTCATGACCAAAGAATGGCTATAGATGATTTAGCCTACACTTTTAAAATGAGTTATTTTTTAAAGTGTTATTCGCCTCAGTAGATCTGTGCAAGCCAGGTATATTGATACAACTTGAGAAAACATTTTAAAATCCAAAAACTGTCCACATCCAATGATTTCTCTTGTTCTAATTCATAATTTAAATCATATGTTGAATATCAACATGGAGGCATTCCTCGTTTACGATTTCTTTGATTTCCTTATTATTTAGTCTATTCTTAATACAATCATTCCGCTTTTTTCTAGTAAGCAAGGCAATTTTTAATCTATTTGCCTGCGCTCTATTATATTCGAGTAGATTTGTTTTGCTGGTATGGCTCGTAGGACATTTACAAGATGGTCAGTTTTAGACCAGATTTAGACGACAGAAAAAGTTCACTATCAATACTCTCTATATATATGCAAAATGCCAGCATAAAACTTTTTTTGCCTTGCCTGGTAAGTTATCTTGGGAATCGAACTGGTACGTGTAGCCGACCATACTAGTAATCGTGGTAGCCGAACTCGAGGCGTACTTCTATTTAAAAAAAAATTTTCATCAATGGCCCGTGACTAAGCGGTCCTCTGGATCCGTTACGGTCTACTTAATTAGGTCAGGTTCACACCATACTGCCGGGCACGTGCCGGGCATGGGCCAGTCACCATCTAGTCCAATATTCTTTTCTGCATTTCCATAGAAGCATTCATATACCATGGGCTTGCGGGTGACTTGCACGGCTGCTGTGAAGGCTTCTATATAAATGAAGTGACGAATATTTGACTTGGCCGTGACTGGCATATGCCTGTCATGTGCTCTGCATTAAGGTATGAACACGGCTTTAAAGTTTAAATTAAAGTTTGGTACGGTAACTAACCAAAAACTCTGTCTATCCACATATAGAAATTTATTGGTAAATATATACGTGGTATTCAAAACCACGTTGCGGTTTCTTAATTCAATTTAGGTGTCAAATTCAGTGCGAGGTTCACCTCAACAGAGGTTGAATTCCGTCAAATTTTGTGTTAGGATGCCTACCATGAAGGTCGTAGTTTCCGTTACAGTCTACTTCACTTATTACTGTGGTAAAAACTTCATTAGGCCGCAAACCATTATTTGCACGAGCGGTGCGATGCTGTGCCTGATCTGACTTTCTCCGAGGTCAGCTCAGGAGACGACACCCGGTCGACGCTCCCGCTCAAAATTCTCTTGAGATCAAGTTTATGTGGCATTGGCTGTGTGTGTGCGATTGAAACAACTTTGCGCTTTCTACTTGCATTGAATTACGCCGCCTTGGCTTTATGAATAGTCTTCCAACATAAGGCAGTCACCTTTTAGTACTGACAAAGTAGAAGTTTCTCTTCCAAGATTCCAACAGAGTCGCAGCAGAAATTCTAGGATCAAATATAGTTAGGTATATAACAAAAAATATTTATTTTTGATTACAGGTTTTGTGTGTTATATTTTCATTCAGCCGTGCTCATTTTGTTTGTCCATTGACATTCATATATTGTTATGTCAATAAAGAGACGGTAATCTAAATATTTTGTCACCTGATTATTGTTCCCTTTTACTGGTCGCTGTATTTTAATAACGACGCAGCTGATCCAACTATAGTTGTTACGTACGTACTTAAATTCATTTAACACTTACAACAATGAACATCGCACAGAAATACTCTCTAAAACTTTCTATTGCACGTCAACATTTAGTATATTGTAATCATAAAAGGCTCAAATTACGAATGCATTATCACGCTGAGCCGTATCAAAGTCAGGCTCTGAATACTGTGCGATCACAATCCAAGCTGGGGAAACCAGCCTCGGATGACTCCTTTCCCGCCGACGGTGGCATGCCTTAGCGTTGCTGTTGATGAAGAAACAGGCCTCGGTACTTGACTGTGAAGCAAACTTGATTCTTGTATTGAGGATTACAACTTTCTTTGAGTCCTAGCTACCTCGCCGGTGTCCTGATTGTTGATACAAGTTTTTCTCCAAGACATCGAGGTAAAAGTGCACGTATTTTGTGCGAAACAAGGAACATCTCGAGTAACTATTTGTGGTACGGTATTAACTATCTCTTATCTATCCGGGACCGATGCATTAGTGCGATGGACCCATTATTATATAATATTTGATGGAAACCGATTATTTCTATAATAAGATATCCAAATTATCTGATGGTTCTTCCTTTTGAACCAATTCAGATTAGTTACTTAATTTTGAAATGCCCCATTTTCAATCAATTAATTATTTGACGCGTCTAACTACCGCTTATTATTGAAGTAGAGAACCGGATCCTCAGAGGTGACCATAATATATCGTGATCGAACGAGATAATTACCTGCATTAATATCTATATATTTAAACTCGCGATTTTCTTCTGATCGTTGAACAACGTAAGAATATCTAAGAGAATCCAGGGATCGCGTACTTGTAAATAATTACGATATTGTAAATTCCATCATTTGGTTATCGTTTAGGACTCAAAGGATGCTTGAGTTCCACATTATTGAAGCTAGAATCACCGGAAAACTTTGAATTGATGTCAAGAAGAGTATTGTTCCTTAAAAATGCGATTCTCCTGCCGCAGTCAGGAATACTTTATTGTACGTGATTAATCTTTACGTATCGAACCAAACATACCGTCATAATTTTGAGAATCATATTGGATTCAAAGCCTGTAAAATGAGTATATAATAGTTATCTGGTCTATTAATACGAAGCCTATGTAGCCAGTGATACTTTGTTGTCTGCAATGACTCAAAGCCTGTGTAGCGAATGATAGTTTGTTGTATGTAATTACCTAAAGCCTGTGTAGCGAGTAATATTTGTGTTATTTGCAATGACTCAAAGCCTATGTAGCGAGTAATATTTGTGTTTGCAATGACTCAAAGCCTGTGTAGCGAGCAATAGTTGTTTTCTTTAATGACTCGAAACCTGTGTAGTGAGTAATATTTGTATTGTATGTAATGACCCAAAGCCTGCGTAGCGAGTAATATTTGTGTTGTCTGTAATTACTCAAAGCCTGTGTAGCGAGCAATAGTGGTTTTCTTTAATGACTCGAACCCTGTATTTCGAGTAGTAATATTTGGGTTGTCTGCAATGACCCAAAGCCCGCGTAGCGAGCAATAGTGGTTTTCTTTAATGACTCAAACCATGTATTTCGAGTAGTAATATTTGTGTTGCCTGCAACGACCCAAAGCCCGCGTAGCGAGCAATAGTTTTGTAGTCTGCAGTGGCCGGTTGGAATGCGCGAGACCGCTCGTATCTGGGACGAGGAAGTAGTCATGCGAAGAAGTTTCCGATGCGGTCGTCAGTGCTGGGTGTTGGTTCAGCTTGACCCCGGCTTTCTTGTCCTTACCAGACCAACAACTGCAATGTTTCGGTACCTGCTTCTTTCTCCCCGCTAACTTTCTCCTTGTGGAATCTTAATACTCAGGATAAGGACATTCCAGAAGTTGCGCATGTTTCATCACGTCTTTCCTGTTGTTGTTGTTATTAACGCGGAAGCAAGAATCGACTCACAATTACTCCCTTTTAATCGGGCAATCTGAATTTGCGGACGACACTCACAGTGAAGTATTTGCGTATTTGTTGCATCAGGATCAAAGCATAACTCACCTTTCTGGAAATTAATTGAAAAAAGTAGAAGATTTTCTCGTCTATCTAAATGAAATTTGAAAACGACGGATCGAACTCTACCTTAAACTATTTTAGGAAATGTTATGAATGAATACGTCAGAGAAAAAAAATACTCCTTAAACACGGATTTCAGTAGTGGTAACATCTGCTGCCGCCTGCCTTGGTTTATGTTATGGCTGTGACACTTCAACTGCATCTCCGCTGGCGTGAATAGGGTTGGTCGTGATCACAGAAGTTTGAAGCCCTGCACGACATGGCCTCCGGATATCGTTCTGTTTTTGTCTCAGGAACTCCCAACATTATATGGGTCCATAAAACTTTCTGCTCTCTTATGGTATACAGTGGGGGGGGGAAATAAATATTCGTACACTTGAAAAATCGTATTTTAATGTATGTAAGTACACAAACTTAACAGGAAAAGTGATTTAAATTATATATAGAGACGCATAGTATTCAAAAATACTATCAAAAGAAATTAAATCTCAATGCAACAAAAAACAATGCAACATGTTGACTTTTCTACCCGAAAAGTGAACATGTTGCATTGTTTTTTGTTGCATTGAGATTTAATTTCTTTTGATAGTATTTTTGAATACTATGCGTCTCTATACATAATTTAAATCTCTTTTCCTGTTAAGTTTGTGTACTTACATATATTAAAATGCGATTTTTCAAGTGTACGAATATTTATTTCCCCCCACTGTATGTGCATGCATGGTTACACTACAAGATTTTGAAGCATGTTCAAATGAATCTGATCAACTCATCAATGTTGTATCTCTCGACAACCGAAGAACAAGTCCGGCTGTAAATAAATAACTGCTCTCTTGCGGATCTGAGATCGCAAATTCAAAAATCGAAGACGGTATTATTTTGCGCAATAAATTTATAGTACGATCGTTTAGAGAATTTTCAAATCAAAGAAAACTCGTCTGTACCAACCGTCCATTCATTGGTCTTACAAATACGAAAGTATTCACCACTTTCCCAAGCACGTTTTCACTGCGTGACAAATTTATAGTACCGGTATGTCGTCTGGCTATTTATTAGCGAGTGTGTTTCCTCAATACTGTATCTTAAAGCTTCTAATGGTTCCTGCGTTCTTTGCAAATTGCATTCGGATTTGAAACCAGTTTGGGATTTGTATACAACGATGAGCGGAAGCACTTCAAAGTAAAATATAGGTATTGAAGATATATTCGTATCAATGATCGATATTCGCAGAACCTCCAAACTTAATAGGCTTTAATGGGCCTGTTGTTAAGAAATGGTTATATCGCCTTGCCAACAGGTTATATCTTCAAACTTTGCTGTTCTACAACGGAAAATTTCTCTCTGGCTTTTCACTGCGAATAGTTTCGTGACCGCCAGTGGGCAGTGATGTGCGACGAGGTTTCACGTGCGCCAATGATTTATTAATTAAGAGGAGACCCCGGAACGGCGCAACCAGAATTTCCTCGAAATAACCTCGATGATCGTTGAGGTTAGCGGGTGAACGATTTCAGGCCGCCTGCGATGCGTATAAAGTTCTGCGAAAAATTTTCCCGCGTGAGGAATTAAATTCGAGATTTTCTTTCCGAAAACCAATTCCATGCGCTGTCAGTCAGCTGTTGAACTTCTGTTAATTCCTATGTGGCACACATGCTCGTAATTATTATTTTTTTTTGTGGGTGAAGAGGAAGAATGCTAAGTATAAAATGTGAGATTTATTGTAATCAAATTTCGAACCTACATTTTTTGTCGAGCTGAATTGAAATTCTGGCTTAATTCGTTGTAGATTCTATTGAAAAACTATCTCCCGAGTTGTTTTGCAGTGAAAAACTTTGAAAATCTTGAACATGCGCGACAATTTTTCAAGAGTGAATTCAAAATAATTGAGATCCCTTAAATTACACATTATGTTTTCTAAGGATTGATTATGATATCTTAATTCCGTTAACATTGTGAAATGTTGAAATGCTTACCCTTGATTTTGAAACTTAATCAGTTTTTCTTCTTTGAAAGTTTTCCTGAAATTTAAATTAACTTTAGAGAAAATAAAGAACTGTTCTCTCTGGAAGATAATCAGTTACAAAGCAAAGTATATAAGAACTCAGGTGACATTCCTGCATGATTTCTATCCGTGCCCTCATAAGTGTTCTGTAACGTATTCCTGCCTGTCATTTGGTTTGATATACGACATTTTTACTCGTCTGGAGGACATTGCTGCCATACGTCGTTTTTCATATCAATGTGGACATGTGAAATGCGCTCAATCATGATGCCATCCGCATACCTGACGACCCTATAATGCCTGTTTATTGCTCGAGTAATTTCATTATTTTCCTTCCATTTGATTCACCAACCTCCTATTTCAGTACCCAAAGCTGTTGTGACTTTCATCACTTTCTCATGGAGACTGTATTCTGTTTGAACTCCCACTCAAGACATTAAAACGATATAAATGCTCAGTATAACTTCCGGAGTTAGCAATTTTCTTGAATTTTCTGTCGCTTCTTGTGGTTGCTTTGTGGTGAATCTCGAGCACTTTTCTTGGCAGAGAAATCTAACTGGTTAGGAAATGGCCTCTGCCTGTGATTGTTATTAAATAAATAGAAAGACGGAGGTATTTGCCCATCAGTTTGGATGAACAATCTAGTGAAGAGAGAAACTGATTTTTAATTGTTGCTAATGGAATAACCATCACTCGGTTCAATAATAACCGCTTTCGTAAATGATTTACTACTTTTCTAGTTGTTCAGTCTGGTTTTTTATTATGCAGCTGTGGGATAGACAGGATTATCACTGCGCATGTTGTGCAACTGCAACGTACCCTGCGGTATGAATTGTAACTAGAGTTGCATTGTTGAGCAAGTTGATTTATTAACGAAAGACTTTCCAAATAAGAATTTCTCACGCTTGTGGCGACGCTGATCCATAGAGAGAAAAATTGAACGATTCAATTCTAAATATTTTCAATTATTTTCTAATCATTATCAGAATAATGTGTGGAAGCTTTACGTAATATAACCTCTGATGAGAGTATTCGCTGGATAGGTTTTCAAAAAGCAAGAAGTTGACGAATGTTTGGTGTCAAACGTTTTTGTAGATCTCGAATGAAGTGATTTTAAAAAATCACTTATACCGTTGCAAAGGATTTTTGTTGAGGTTCATTAAATCCTCACTATACCTTGCTCTGAATTGATAGCGGTCTCTGCATAGCGCTCATGCAGCTCAGGAATATTCACGATAAACTCAAAATCAAGGAAGTTTATCGCGAAACTTTCTCGCGCGTTATAGGAAGGCCAAGAATGCCCACATTCTTCTAAAACCCCGTCTGTAATTAAGTGGCTGGTATGAAAAGCGATCATATTAAATAAGAAAGTATATTTCTTGAAAATGCTTTGGCTAAAATTGTATGTGTCTCTTGCACACCACTTGCGAAATGAATGAAAAAACATTTCCCTCACTGAAAAAAATATAATCCGTTAAACAGTGTCGTCGTGATATAAGACTAAACAATTTATTTTTTCAATGTACTGATAGATAGAGAATGCATTACCAGTAGCCAATGTGGATATCGAACTGCCGTATTTATGTAGTGTTTAATTTTCTAAAAGCATATGCTTTTACATATTTCATTTACATTTCCCTATGTGCTTGCACACAAAAAGGCACGTACGTTTGAAATGAGTGACACTACAAGGCGATTTTCTCTTATCGCGGCGTGTTTTGGTCTTTTTTAACATCGAGAACTGAAGGATCAATGTAGGGTATACCATATTTTGATGTCTATTTTAAATGCATCGCAATGAAATTTTACTTTCTTTCTTAGCATTTCAATCTTTGAATTCATCTCGATCTCTTGGGTGCTCTAAAAATTCATTTATATGGTGTATTGATAGAATTTTATATTCGTTTCCTCTTTGTAGCATAGCATAAGCTTTGAGAATCCGTTGTGTTTTTAGCGAAGATATTCAAACCCTCTTGTGCGTCTTTGTGAGGCACGTTTTACAGCCGTCGTGGGGCAAGTTGAAAACTCGGTTACATGCACAGTACGTGAGATCCGTGAACCTGTTATTTTCTCACGTGTATCGCGGATGTTGTTGGAAAGCGCGCATAATTCCGCGTGTCGCAGCCGCCACCGAGTGCTCTGCATAGGGCAAGAGTCGTCGAAGAAGCTTCCGCGCTGCGCACCGCTCAAGTTTCGCTTTTGCAACGTCTTAGCGGTTGCAACGATGAATTGCGGTTGAAGAAGTTCCTGCACACAGTTTGTTTGGTAGGATATTGTGGTCCATGCCGGTGGCCCCGACTTGTATAAATAAAATTATTTCTGTGCTGGCCTTCAAAAAAAATATATTTCGAGGTTTTCACAATTCTAAATTTCACAAATTAACCAACTGTGACATTTTGTGGAAATTTTGCAACAATGTTGTGCCCCAATAAATAATTGCAAAAAATAATTGTCGGAACCGTGGCTGTCTTCAACACTTTGCTTGCTTTGAGTTTTAATTTCTTTCTATTACCAAAATTTTGAGCTATATTTTGAGTCGAACACAGTTTCGTGTTCGGTCGCTGCCATGCTCGTGACATGCGTCCGGTGATATCGTGCGCAGAAAACCGAGAATTTTTTAACGTTTGACAGCATCTCTGGCATTAATTGTATTATTTACCGGTGACTGAGATTTTCTATTTGATAAAATTCTCTTAAATAATGGGACTTTAATGGCAGGAAATATATCACTCTCCTTAATGGAGATGACTAATATATTTCTGTAACTGTTCCGTGCGTGCACTTTTACAGCGCTTTATATCTATTTTCTTCATGTTGAAGCCAATTTTATTGCGAGAACAACGCGTTATAAATTGTATCCAGGGCACAGATGGAAAAAATCTTATTGTAGGGTTATTGCCAAGCATCTTGATCGACAGCTGATCAGATGCATCCAGAATTGCGCTTGATTGATCTCCTCTCTGATTTTTTGAACCAGTCTCTAAGATCTTTAAGAATTTTCAAGGAAAGTCAAGACGCCCTATAAGGAAGTCAACAGTTCCATCACAAAATATATCTATGTATTTAAAAATATTCGCTCTTACTTTCCATTTGCTTTTTCTGCACTAAATTAATGCATGCCTGGCACAACTTGGATTTTCAAAGCCTTTCATAGAAGTTCCCCCCGCAGCAAATTTTTTTTATGGTAGCTTTCTTTCATCCGCAACAGGATGCTCCCATATATACTACTGCTACTCTATCGGCAAGAAGCGCTGTGATATAATTTCTCTTTTCTGTGGGGCATGTCATTATGCGTCCCATCCTGTTATGTTATCCTTTGAGCTAATTTACATAATGTAGTTATGAACTCTTTTTACCTTCCGAGACGTGACAGACTGCTATTCAAGGTGCACTAATTGTACTAGAGTGCTTGATTCTTTGGCCTCGTGATTTATTTTTCTTTTGTAAAACGTTTCTGGCTGAGAATTTGTACCTATTGGCAGTACGCTAATTTACACACCATGCACATAGGTAACCGATTAAGTTTATCTATAGCTTTCAATTATATTTCACGTTGATTCTCAAAATTTAACTGTACTGTAACCACGTTTCATTGTTTGCAGTTCTTTTCTGATTGTCTAATTTAATGATTCTAAATTTATGTTTATCTTCGAGTTAACTTCAAAAACAACGAGAAATAATTTGTTCGATTTGCAAATATATATAGGATTTGTTCGATGCAAATATATATATATAACATCGAAATCTATTTATTCAGTCAAGCTTTGTTTCCGATTTCAAATTTTAGTTGTTTTCTATATTTTTTACTTGAATCCTATTATTTTTAGTTGAGTTTCATTATTTATAGTTGAATTTTATTATGTTCAATAGAATTTCATTATTTTAGTTGAATTTTATTGAATCCTGTTAATGTGCAAGCTTTTCTAATCGGGAGTTGAGTCCAGATGTTAGATGCCATCACCACCCCACTCCGTACCTGCTATATTTAAAATTAATTTTTCTTTAGAAATCGAAAGTAGTCGCTCACCTCACAGGTTAGCAGGCACTAACGACCTCACCACTAATTGTAACCTCTTACGAGCTCACTTTCAAATTTAATATTATCTGAATACATTTTTTTAGTATACCCTCACCAGTGCTGCTCGCAGCAGAGAAATTGAATACTGAAAGTACAACTGGTTCTCTTCGAGTGAAAGTGTTCACGTTAATCATCCAGTGAAGTTCAGAACTTATTTTGATTTATTCTTAATTGTACGTATTTAAAATCCTGTTTTTTCAACGAATCAAGAGATATTTATATACTTACATTATGTTTAAAGAATTTCAATTGATCAGGTACGACATCAGCTCTCATATTATTGACGAGTTGCATATTGGCAATTAATCGGTGTTCACCACCTCTTAACGTTGTAAATTATCCTGACCTTCTGTTATAAATAAGAATTTTTCGGTGAAATTCTCAAAGCTTGATTAAATGAGATATTGAATAGTTTTAAATCGTATATTATTGATACAAAATCTTTTACATAAGAACTTCACTGTCGTAGAGCAAATCTTCTTCTTAGATGTATCATCAAATGCTCTCAATAATTTTAGCCTATCTAGAGCATCTGAACTTGCTTTCGTTGTTGCTTTCTCTGCTGGATGGCTAAACCTGTTTCTATTGCCTTAATGATGTCTTACTCCTTTTGAAAATATTTCCTAGATCACTTAAATTAAATATGACTAGATTGCATGAAATATGTCCGTCTATAAATATGTCTAGAATAGAATATGCTGTTCCGTGTAGAAATGTGTCTAGAATAGAATATGCTGTTCCGTCTAGAAATATGTCTAGAATTGCCTGATGAAGAACGTTTTGAAATATATGAGCAAACTCGGTTTCCTCTCCTCCAACGGCGTCCCAAACACGAAGACTTTTGTTTTTAGAACAACAAACTTGCTTATCAACTAAAATACCCGACTTCCATGTACGACACAGTCTCCCCACATTGATACCCGACTTTTTGTCGCGCTTCTTCGCCAGACTCCGCGCCTCGCACATCCGTCACTCTCGACGCGATCCTCCGACGTGCCGTGCGGCATCAGCCACCGCCTTTTCTTCTTGGCTTTGGCGCACGCATCAACGCAGTTCTTTGAGCGCTTTCTCTCGCCTCATGTCCTCGGGCTTCTCAGGCAGCTTTTCCTTCACTGTTCGTTATCGCTGGGAAATGGATTTCATTTTAATTGCATGCCTAGTCCGTCAATAGTATCGCTGTGCAATCGATTTTTTTATGATGTGGCCTAGTCCGTTAAGACTTAAGAGTCTGGAATTTAGGTTCAATCGAATCAAACCTCATTCGATCGCGGCTTCACTGCCTTTGATTTACTAGCATTCCAAATAAATCCAGTAAATTCCAATATTTTCCTCTTTACTGATCGACTTGCTGCGTTACGAACTTAAGGCAGCAACTCATTCTCGGTACAAAATTTTTCTGTGTCTAGAATTGAATACCGTTTCTTGTACCATGTTGGTAGAAATTAAGGGTTCTTCTTTGGCTTTGATGAAGTTAATCTATATATGTTAAATTAAACGAGTTTAATCAATGATAACTTAATAGGCAAAGCGCAAATCAACCACGAACTCATTAGCAAAGAAAGGCCCTAGAGGAATCACAAGATTTTTTTAGGGAATATTGTTAATTTCTTGCCTTGTTATGTGCAATTATGAGTTGAGTTTAGTTTTAATATGTAGAACGACCTAAAAGATGGCAGACGTTTTTGTGCAGCAATCTCGTTCCGTACTGCAGAGAGTAAGAAATGCAAGGAGGCCTTCGCGCCCGGCAGCTCCACTTTTTCTCGAGGAACTTCGAATCGGGAACGCAATGCGCAAGAAACGATCCTCTCGAAACGATTCTCCTCGATTATTTGATTATGTTCAACCCCGATATTATTTCATATTCTTTGCAAGGTTATAATTCATTTAATCACCAATATATTGAACATCCAAGCTCACCTTTCATATTAAATTTAAATAATTACCCCAGCTATTGACAGAATGTTTTTCCCCCGAGCCCTATTTCTGCATCGTCAAGAATTGTAAGCTTATGAAACGGACGTTTATAATAAAATGGAATATTATATTATCGCGTTCGAGGATTCGGTACCTGTTTTCTATATACCCTTTCACTATGAGGACATCGTCAATTTAAAAAGTAGCCTACCATAAGCCACTTTAATCCGTGTCACTTTTGCTCGACTCGCCTCGCCTTGGGCGTCAAGAAGGCAACGCATACACTCTCTCGAGCCTCGTGTTCTTTGAAAAACTTACTGCAAAGGAGATTTGCCCCATAGCCTACAGCCCCACCCGACACACATACTACATGCATCGTTAACTCACTACCCAAACGTTCATGGATATTCCTGATTACTTATTTGTTTTATACTCGATGCTTTGTGGATGCCTTTTTTTAATCTAGAAATATCAATTTAGAATTGATTTAAAAGATTATAAGCTAATAAGACGCAAGAATGACATTTCCGCCTCTACCGTTCGCATAAGTATGTGAAATGAAGACCTAAATGTATACCGTAATACAACTTCGTTTATACAAATACAATTTTGAAGCTAGATGTATGATCTTTCGCATGCCGACCTTTTACTCTTATATCAGATGGATTTTTAAAATCCTTTTCACTTGGATTTCAAATGTAAACAGAATGAACTCTGATAGAATCGTTTTAGCAAAAGTGCATGTCCAGCTTCTATGCGTGCACTCAATTTAAAAGATTTTTGGCTCTGCGCATATGAAATTCGGGGATGAGGATTGTTTTTTCCTGAACTCTGATCAAATTTTTTTGGGGTTCTCGTTAAGAATCTTTACTATCGCATTGTATTAGATGCAATTAACCCATTCAATTTCCAATCAACATGACCTACAGGATCGACTTTTACTGAATAATTCAGATTTGCAGACATTTTGCTGTGGCGCACCGGCATTTTATGGTAGACTTTCTAATGATCAAACTGATGGCAGTACCGAAACTGGTCCAATACCAACTGATTTTAGAGCCATGATTCTTTAAGGGTAGATAAGCGTTTTATGTACAAATACAGAAATATTTCATAAAGCTTTGGCCTGGTGACTGAGGGTGGATAAACATTTTTTTGTCAAAATACTGATGTATTTTATAGCCGTGTCTCGGCTACTGCGAGATATGCACGGGACGGCACCTGTTTTGTAGGTCATCTTACGCCTCTATGGGGCGCGCTCTCTCGGATGTTGGACCAGTTCTACATCAGACCATTCTCTGATCTACTTGTAGAATCACCGCGAATTCCGCCCCGCAGTAACTAAATAACAGACGAGTTATTTCGTATAGTTAAGTATTCATTCTTGTAATTTATAACATTTAACAATAATGTTAGCAATAGTTCTTAGTTTTCTAGGTCATTGGTTTTCTACAGAACTCGTCGATTCGTACATACTCGTAGGTAAATCAAAGTCATATATAGTCGAACTGTGTGTTTTCATACAGTGTTTTACATATTTTTATGCTTTCTTACCTGCAGCGCTAGATCTTTGCTGGAAGTTTTAAAGTTGCAACTTTGAACGCTATTTTGTACGATGTACAAATTGTACATACACCTGCTACCACTACGAAGAAACAATGCATTAGATTTCCAAGCCTCTTCTAACACGCATCGCACCGGATGTCATGACCTAACCGTCAATGAACTTGACGAGCTCCGACGTGCTGATCACTCCTCTGATGACATTGATGGCTCCTGATGACCGAAATTTAAAGCGCGCAGCCGTGAAGATGCTTCCTGCAGGCGTTTTCAATTCACTGACTCGACTTTTTGTTGGTATTGAATTCTTGCTTGATCTGCATTACTCTACCTGTTGAATAATAACGTAACTTTCAGTAATCATTAAATTTTGCATCATGTTGTTTTTCCATCGAATTTACCTCAATATGTTGAATCAATTCAAGAATTTGCGCTTGCCATGGCAGATAGTAAAAATTATAATATCCCTATCGTATTCTCATTATTTTTAAAAACCCTATCCATGTATTTATTTATGTTCCCCATTTACCGTTAGCAAGCTAATCAGGCGACTGATCCTTAGAAGAAAGCCAACGCATCTTCGAAAGACGTTTGGCTGAGATTGCATCTTTTATCTCTTCGAGCAGCATCCAGGTGTTGGAAGTGGTGAAGGATGACTCAGCGATTAGCGGCGTCTCTTGAACCGCTGTGGTGGTAGTGGACTCGTTAAGTTTGCATGAAAATGGCTCGTTCGGGTTAGCTCCTTAATGAATACGGCGTCGTGTGTCAAGTCACATGCAAATGTTGAGGCTATGCTGGGAGTCAGGCATTATCTTGATGTAAATTTTGAATGATCATCGAAAAAGCCATATACGTGCACGAATTCTGTTTGCCATACACACATGCCTTGTTTTTGTTTATCTAGTTATTATTATGCTCCGCTAGAGCAAACAAAATTCTAGGTGGTTTGTAAACAAATGTCATAACTTATAATTGACACGCATCTCTGCGGTTCATTTAGTCTGAATTAGACCCCAGAAGTTGGAATTATACTTTTCTCGCTTTTTTGCGTTGTCGTGTCTAGTCCGCCTGAGAGTTTTTTTCCAATGTTCGATGATGTTATCAAATGTTTTTATGTTTTATTTGTTTTGTTATTCACCATTAGTTATCATTTCGATCTTTCAAATTGAAGCGCTTCAACGGCCCTGTCATCGCAGGGGCTTAATCCTCATCACTCCAATTGGTTTACAAAAGTTACGGTATTTATTATTACAAGCTAAAATTTTTATGCATTTATGTTAGATAAATGCTCTGTCGTTGAAGCTATTTGAACTTACTGTAAACTTTTTGCCACATTTAATGCAACTGTACAACAAGTTTGAGATATTGGAAGTATTTTTTATTTTTATTATATAATTAACTTTCTCGCTTATCATTCGCTCATCAAGTTTATGTCTATTCTGCCTATACCGTATAATAAATTGGGCTCATTTCACAAGCATCGCGTATACTCCAACTTTAAGCTCTTCTTTTCAATGCAGAATCAGACTTACAAACGTATTTACAAAATACATGCATAAATGTCATCCCGTAGACCAATCCCCTATTAGGAATGTACAAGAAACCAAAACTAAAGGTTTGTTTCAAGTAACCCTGCAGTTAGGACTGAATTTCTTAAACTTGCAGCTAGAAGATTATTCAGTCCGTAATCTTCCGATTACAGGTGCGCCTATTCACATCTATGTCATCTCACCGACAAATCGCCTATTATGAGTATCCAGAGAACTGAAGCAAAAGGTTTATCTTAACCCATTTCTTAGGCCTGCAGCTCACATCTATGTCATCTCACCGACAAAACGCCTATTATGAGTATCCAGGGAACTGAAACAAAAGGTTTACCTTAACCCATTTCTTAGGCCCGCAGCTCACATCTATGTCATATCACCGACAAATCGCCTATTATGAGTATCCAGGGAACTGAAACAAAAGGTTTATCTTAACCCATTTCTTAGGCCTGCAGCCAACATCTATGTCATATCACCGACAAATCGCCTATTATGAGTATCCAGAGAACTGAAACAAAAGGTTTATCTTAACCCATTTCTTAGGCCTGCAGCTAGAAGACGATGTAGTCCGTACTTCTCACGAGTACAACAGCGTCCGTCCATCCGTCCGCAGCGCGGCCACTGAGCGCCGGTCTCCGCGGTCCGCTGGTTCCGTGCTCCACTTCGTGGGCTCGTGCGCGGCTCGCTTCTTTGCGTCCGAGATCTCGTGCTGCTCCCGCCACGCTGTGTGCGGCGGCTGACGTTTAGAATTACCGACCAATTTGATATGGTCAGAATCGATATAATTTACTGTTGGAATTTATTGCGTTATGATTGATTTGACCTAATCATTTATAGCATCTGTTCGTTGATACTCGTTTGAGATACTCTAATAAATTCCTGTCTATCGTTTGGAATTGTTGAGAACAGATTCATATCCAACCGATTGAAAATCTGACCGATCTAAAATCTGAATTGTTTCATAATAAGGCACGAATTCGAAGTTCTCAGACATATCGAAGGCCTGAAATCCTAATATAATAATATATTTTTAATCGAGACGTAAAAATAATAATTCAAACATACCTCAACCCCACCCGACACATAATGTCAATGCAGTAAAGTAGAAATGCTGCTTGGCAGTGGAGACACCTCCGCTGGTATTATTTTGGATCGGTGTTCGCGTCCGTATTAGTGACGTGATAATCTTTACCCGTCGTTTTAAACAATATTCTTCGCAGTATCTACGTACCTACATTGAGAGTATATTATTCTATACTTAATGTATGCGCAAATGTTTTAATATATTATGCATTCGCGCTGAATGCGATCTGAAAAGTAGATCTTTATTTTCCATTTACATATACATACATATGTTTTAAACATAAATTAACCATTCATGCAGTGACTTCGAATTGTTTTGACAGGCTCTAAAATAAATGCTTTGAAATACTATCATAATGATAAGTTTTGTGGCATACAATACTCATCGATAGCCTCGTGATTCAAACCTTCAATCCCTTCACTAGCCACGACCCTCAACCTCTGCACTGGACCACGTGTCGTGATGTGTTGCCGCGTCTCGTGTAGCTCCAGCGTAGCTATGCGGCGTGTGTAGCCTGTCTCTTATACACATCTAGATGTGTATAAGAGACAGGTATAATGAGGCTGCGAGCAGAGTTGTACTCGTAACAACAGTCCAGTTGTATAATGAGGCTGCGAGCAGAGTTGTACTCGTAACAACAGTCCGGCAGTATAATGAGGCTGCGAGCAGAGTTGTACACGTAACAACAGTCCAGTTGCATAATGAGGCTGCGAGCAGAGTTGTACTCGCAACAACAGTCCAGTTGTACATTGTAGAATGAGGCTGCGCCCGAGTTGCAATGAAAGACGCTGCTAAATATTCTGAGCTGGAGAAAAATAACAGCGATAAGCTTCTCGCATTTGTCGCACAGATGACTTTACGTCACGGGCTCATTAAACATTGTTCAGGGATTAGGGTCAAGCCTATTTAACGCTCTCTATACAAAAACGAGCAAATTTCAAGCAATTTTTGGATATTCAGATAACATTTGGTTTACTTTATTGTAATCTTTGTGCTCGTATGCTGCGGGAAAATGCACCTTAACAAATTCGAAATATGCATTTTTTGTTCAAGCAGTAAATTTTATTTAATTCATCTCATTGCAGTCGTAATTCTAGGTGTGTGTTGCTTTAAAAAAAAATAAAAGTTTTTATTGATGTCTGAGCTACTAATTGAGAACGTTCCTCTGGATGACACGATTTCACCATGACTTAACATGATTAGCCGTATCGTTTTTCAGAACATTATTACATCTTGTGTATAAGCGTCATATGTTACCTGACTAGTATAGAGGAATTTATTCAGGGGCTGAACATAACATAGAAATTGTCCATTTCGTCAAAATTGCTTTAACTGCCATTTTCAACTTTACACGATATTTTCACGGTGACCAAAGATCTCAACTATATATTTCAGCCAGGAAACAGACGAGTGCCTTTGCAACCTTTATTGGATACGGATCACTTTACCAACTTTGTAATAAATAATTAAGTTCTGATTAATTCACATTGCCAACTTTCATCAGGTTTTTTTCGAAGATTATTCCACCGCCGTGCATGCGAAATTCAATCTCGGTTTAAGCCAATGATATTTTCATCAATTTGCATTGTTAAATTTTATTTAATTTTGTTATTTTTCTAAAATTCCGTTCTCCATCTGACGCGTGCACTTAAATATCATATATTTTGTATTTTCAACGTTTTATTAAAAATACAATGCAAGTTCCAACGATCGGAAATAATGCAATTTATTTCCAGAAATGAATTTTCTTAGGTATTTTTATGTGTTGTTCTCGTGAGTGGGAGATTGCAGCGTCGTAGCGCTTAACTGTATCACTGTTTGGTCCGTACACCATTCGACGTGCGCACTTCAATATATTATATTTAGTATTTTAAACGTTTTATTAAAAATACAATGGAAGTTCAACGATCGAAAAAATGCAATTTATTTCCAGAAATGAATTTTCTTGTGTATATTTATGTGTTGTTCTCGTGAGTGGGAGATTGCAGCGGCGTAGCGCTTAACTGTATCACTGTTTGTCCCATCGTCTGCCGTACATCTGCTTCGTTTGACCCACTCGCTGATAACTGTTGCGCAGCTGCCGTCCCGTGTAGCTTATTTTTTCTTACTGATGAGCCGCCTATTTTATTCATTTTTGAACACAATATATATCTGATGCTTTCCTGATGCTTCACAAGTGTTCACAAATAAAACATATTTAAAGTTCATCATTTATTCCAGTTATGAGTCAATAAAGAAACACAATGTTGACTTTAAAGTTTATGCTCAAATGATACATTCGTAGTTTTTTTAAAGACATTATTTTCGATGACTGGCAGATTTTTGTAATTCCAAGCGTGTCCAGGCTGTTACTCGAACACAGGAGAACCTACAAGGCGCTACAAATAAATCAGTATTGCTCTATAATATATATTTTTGTGCGATCATTGACTTCAGCAACTATTTTCACCAGGAATTATATCCTAGAAATTCTCATCAGTTTCTTTTGTCCACTAAAGCTTGAAGTTAAGAACTTGATTTGAGTCCCTTGTCCTGCGAATGAAAATTATCTTTAAAATTGAAATAACCTTAGATGAAAATGAATTATGATTTATCCGTGGAATCCAACTGAAATAAGGATAATATTGTCTGAGAAATGTGAAATTTCTGTTACTGTTTTCGCCTCTGATTAAACGCTAGCGTTCAGTTCGGTTATACTGGGATCTTTCGTGACGCGGCTGCTTCTTGGCCGAGGAATCTTTTTAGCTGCGGCGGAAACGTGCATGGAAACTAGAATATTGGAAAACGTTGCGTATCTTATTTTATTTTATTTTTATTCTAAATTCCGTTTATCAGGCTTGGCCTCGTTCACACAATCGATGCACTGACGAGAAGATTGTTTCCGTAGTATCGTGAAGTTGATAGAAAAAGTAATGGATACGTTCAATCCTTATTTCCATTTTATGCAGACAAATTTAATCGCATTGAAGTTGTTTGTTAGTTTTATGTATGATCAAATTTAGGCAAGCGTTATTATTTATTTATGATTGTTTCTGCATATCTCTTCAAAACTTTCATCGTTGAAAGCAGATACTTTGCTTCTTAATAATACTCATGATTCGTTCGGCTGACACTCATCTTTTCTGTCGAGTTTTGTGGAATCGGCTTGCCTATTGCCAACATAATTTTTATGAATAATTTTTATAGTACCGCGGTATAAATGTGTGCACCGGGCAATAATTTTCGCCGAATGTCTTTATTTCTAAAATGCACGGGATAATTCTGAGACCACCTCATTATAAGTTTTCACCCGTAAATCTAAAGGTAGTTATTATTGTATTCACAAGATTCAAAAAATTCTCGAGGCTTGGCCTTCACGCGTACAATGAGTTTTATATGCAACCAGATTGACAACGACTGAACGCGCTGTTCAACGGATTTTAATTGACAACAACTCAACGCTGTTTTACGAAGTTTATTATTAAAAATTCTAAAAATTTCTTGAAGACAAACTAAATTTTCCTACGCGTTGCAGATGGCCGCGGCACAGAGTTACCAGCCTGCAGACTTCGGGCTGCAGAGACCTGGCACGCTGCCCTCCATCGCGCAGCTCGAAGTCATGTGCGGCAAGGACCACCTCACTGTACACCTCTCCTTCTCGGGGCCTTTCCACGTGAGCTCAGCGAAGATTTTGTGCCCTAGTATTATAGAATAGAATAGAAGTGTCGGCGCTGAAGAAATAGGCCCATGGCCTGTTGCCGATTCTTGAACTTTTCGTGACTTGATTCACAAGGGATCCGGTCTTTGGAACCCGATCTTTCCATAGCTGACGATTGATTGAGATAGCTGCTGGACTTATTGCCTGGTCCGTAATTTGCTAGGCATTTTAAGACTGAACATATACTCCTGCATAGCTTCGTCTAGTCTGTTTTTGAAGATGTTCATACTCGGAGCGTCAACGATGCTATCAGGTAGGCTGTTCCACATGTCGGTGACTCGAAGGTATTGCTTGTTATGTTCCAACTTGCTTGTTATGTTCCAAACTGCATTTTTGTGATCCAATATGTCGCCCCCTTTCCGCTTGTAAAGATTCAAAGCTTTATTTCATGGAAATTACTTGATTTGTTTTTGCGTCAATTGTTTGCTTGACTACTTAATTTTTACTTCCTTAGTCGCGCATTCTTTTTATTCGATGCATATCTGTTTTGAATTTCAATCGCGCTGGTTAGTTTCCATTTAATTTATTAAAAACAATACGTAACTTGCGACAGTAAAATAACGATATTGCTGAAAAGAGTTCATACATATGAATAAACTTGGCGCAATTATTTATATTTTGAAGCATGACTACATCTTTTGTAAACCCGTCAGCCGCTTAGCATGCCTAATCTTAAAAGAGCAATCTATAACATTGAAATGTGACGACAAAAATTGTAGATGTTTCTCGTATAAAGCCTTCGTTTTATTGCCGAATGTCGCTTTAATTCTTTCATTTTAATTTCAGGGGCTCGTGTCATCCAAAGGGCAATTCGGCAACCCTGATTGTTCTTACGTGCTGCCCAATTCCGGCGGCATGCATTTCGAGTTTCAGATTTACTACGACAAATGCGGCACAAAACCTGACATGGGCGGCAAGTTCTACGAGAACACCATCATCATTCAGTACGACGCAGATCTCATCGAGGTATTAATTGTGCTGGACTCGGATTTTCAGAAATAGTTCTTCATTTTTTTGCTGAAACATTGCGGTACATGAAAGCATATAGTTCAAACCGCTGTCTGATACAACTGACAAAATCGGATATTTTTTCCTATAATATTAGTGCCGCATGAATTATATTCTCAATTTAGTAAGTGATCGTCTCATAAAAATATCAGCCTATTTCATTACATTATGTATACTCGCAATGGCCTTATATATTTTCATCAGTTACTGTTGCATTTTTTTACTCTTGAGCGCAGGAGATAAATAAATATTCCTGTCCAGGTTTGGGACGAGGCAAAACGATTGCGGTGCGAGTGGTACAACGACTACGAGAAGACAGCCAGCAAACCTCCCATGGTCATCTCAGATCTGGACGTAATTGCGCTAAATTTCAGAGGTGATTTTTTTAATGTTTACATTCAAGATGTGCCAAGGGAAAACTTGTTGTCTAACGATAAAAGAAGATCATACACGTGTTTAATTCAATTTGTTCACGAAAAATGGCCGATTTCATATTCGTAGTCGATATCAAAGTACTGCTTTAAAATAAATTCAACTGCTTCAATTACTGTTTTGTTCACTTAGTATTGGTTGAAATCAATGTTCTACGCTCCATTTCAACTTACGTCAGTTTTGTGAGTCTAATGAGAAGGAGTTCATATCGTACGCACTTGTATTTTATGCCCATAGCTGCCTTCGTATCTCTACTTATTCCATCGGCCTAAAAGTTTTTAACACAAGAAAGTAATCCATGTCTTTGTGGTGGTATTAATCTTCTCAGCATTTTCTTCATATTTTCGCTTCAGGATTCTAAATTTTTTCTCTATGTCGCAGGAATTAAATTTTTGGTATAGTGAACCTTGTGTAAATTTGAAAATGTTCAGACTTCGTAATGTCGATAACTTCTGTAATGTCGGCTGCTCTCTGATTACGCTAAATCTTGAAGCATCAGTGATATTGAGATTTTTGAATAGTTGTACCCTTTCTATATAAATATTTAACACTTCTTATTTAATTGAACACTTGCTTATGTTAGAAATTTTAAATTCGATTTGTTCTATTTCATGTTTCTTGACGAATCGTGATTCCGTTCAATAGGCCTCCTACCTTAGGTCATTAATTTTGTTCCCCTAACAGATTCAGTTATTTTAATTCAATATGCCATCGAAATAATATGGCGCATATGTAAATGTTAATTGTCATCCATTTTCCCTAATACCAATCTTCTTAACAAAAATTTCGTAGTCGGCATCTGGGCACCCGCTCATTTTTTTCCGCTTTCCAGGCGATAACGTGGACTGCTGGATGGAGATTCAGGACGGCAAAGGACCGTGGGCCGCCCCCGTCACTGGAATCGTCCCGCTCGGGTCAACTTTAACGATGGTCATTGCAATCAATGACTACGCTGGTTTGTTATTACTTCCATATCTCTACTTGTTTTAACTTGTTTGCAATATGTTTCATTAAATCAAAAAGTCTAATGCATCGTTGAAGCCGTGATATTTTTCCTGAAATAATACTAATCAGCCATTTTGGTTTTTGCGATTGGTAATATTTTGATATTTGTGTACCTATGTGTTGTCTCCGGAGCGGTGTCCTTAACGCTTCATCATTAAAAATGTTTTTTTTGGTACTTCTATTTTAATTTCCTCCCTCAGGTGAATTCGACATGAGAACGAAATCCTGTGAGGCGTCTGATGGCACAGGTCCCCCTATTTATCTCACTGATGAGAACGGCTGTGTTCTTAGGCCTAAGATGATTTCGAACTTCATGAAGCTGCGGAACAATGACGGCCGAGCGACAGTTATAAGTTACGCGCATTTCCATGCATTTAAATTCCCTGACACCATGTACGTCCACCTCAGATGCAAAGTCGAGATCTGTCGCTACGGCTGTCCTGATCACTGCCAGAGACCCATTGCAGGAAATCCCATCGGAGATTATTCAGAAAATAACGAACAGTTGCTAGCGGCCGGCTCCAGTCAATACACCACAAGAGAGAAGCTAGAAAAATTAAAATTGATAAGTCCTCGGGAGTCTGACTTCAGTGATTTCAGCGAAGGTGACCGACTGACAGCCAGACGTTCTGGTCTTCGTTCCGATGAACGACCGAAGGCAGAAGGAGCGCGAGTCCTGCTTGGCCCAAGAAGCCTTCGACACAAACGTCAGGTTGTGTCACGTCACGTACGCGCAGCAGATGTCGGGGTGACCACCGAATTCAATGTGATATCAGAAGCAGATCTTGAATTTACGCCCGGAAGAGAGGAAGGTGTGACAGTGTTCCAGGGGCAACGGGAGCAGGTCATCTATGGTATTTGCCTTCCAGCGCCTGGGTTTTCAGCGCTTTTTGTTTTGCTTGCACTATGTACGGTCATCTCGGTTCTGGTGGCAGGGTTCATGTGCCATCACCGGCAACTTCAAAAAGATGTTACAGAATCGCCGGCTTACATGCACCAACCTCCCCAGAGCTTCGCTGCCTTCAACATGGTACATTTCATCCGAACTCAACTTATAGGTCAGGCTATGTAGAACGCAGTAATTACTGTTGGTCTATTTTTATGTCAAAGGACTCTAAATACTGTCGCGGGCGGTTATAGGACAGAACATAAATTTTCGATGCTTCTCAACTGGACAGATTAGACAAGATGTGAAATAGCATACGCCTTGATTGCCCTGAAGCCTGAGTTCAGTATCATGTCAATAGTATTAAATAGCATTTTGAATCTCTAGATTGTATGCACATCGATAGACAATGACAAGTTCAGTATTATTTTTCCAATCAGACGATGGAAACAAATGCAGTTGTCCCAAATTGACCGCTGTTCGTTGTTTTCATGTTGAAGTTTTATTGTTCGGGAGTAGACGAGATATTTATTGTTACATTTAAGGCTAAGTTCGTGTAAATATTTATTTTTTACGCGCGGGAATTTAATTATTTAATGATCGGACTCAAGATTTTGAATTTTAACTTTTTTCCTCAGGTCTAGTGCGAAGAAAAAAAACATCCGTGTTAAGAAAAAGACAACAGTTCATTCAATTCATTTCACGCTTGCTCAGAATTATTTTTAGCCTTTCTGCCGAGTACTGATTGTCGTTCAGTAATGCTCGCCGTTTTAATTCAACATTTAATTTAAGTAGTATAACGGCAGTTTGCCGACAAATAACTTTTTATCCCGGTAAATTTAATACATGTAACATTTGTCATCGGATTTCAATATTATTTGTACTGCGTTAATTTGGTTAGGCGAATTTGGGCTACGTTCAAGTGGAATTCAAGCCCATCGATTCATCTAGTTAAGTCCGTATGCTCATTCTAGCAATTTCTTAGACATCTCGTTCATTCATTAACCCTTTACCAAACCTGTAATCTAAAAGTAGCATTCTCGCGCATTTTTTTTTAATTGAACTTGTGTCTGACCATTACGTATCAACCGGCGAGGTATAAACTATCTGCTGCTATATCAGTTCCATGAAGTCAACCACGTGAATTTACGAGCACTTTCCTCTAGGTTTAAATTCTTCCCTGTTGATTTGTTGTCTAAATTTGCTAATCAAAAAACGTGAATTCAACATGTCAAAAAAAAAAACGGTCAGGTTTCGACGTGTTTGTTTGCGACTCTAATTTTTAATGGCTGGTAAAGAGCTGCAAGGCTTTGAATATCTATTTAAAATTTGTGTCATATGCGAATGCGCAGAATGAACTGCTGAAATCTTTGGCGTGACTTGTTTGTTTTCCAAATATATATTTCGTGATAGTACGCTCACCTATAGCTTATTCATGACAGATGAAATTCTTGCGATGCGGCATTTACAACTTAAGAAATTTCATTTTGGCCAGGAGTATGTAGTAAACGTTCTTACAAAGATAGTTTTCCTACCCCACGCTGTTGAATTATAATGCAAGTCTTTCTCTTTGGTAGACGCACGTTTGCACACCCGGATGTTTTTGCCTCAACTAGGGCATTTATGAAACACTAAAAGAATTCAATGTAAATCCTTTTTTATTCTCAACAATGTCTAATGCGACAAAATATTGTTTCTACTAGCAAAATAGATCAATCTTAAGGAATAGAATACATACGGAATGTAAGATGCGATACTTAATTACTCCATAGTAAAAGGAACTTTCGATTCATAGCAAAATAAATAAAAATGAAAGACAATAAAATAAATGTAGTTGTGACAAATGCTATGTCCAGGAAGAGGTTGTGAAAGATACCTCTAGGTACCTTACATCCTCGCTTTCAGAAGCTTTTCCAACTTTACGGCGTCTATGGCAAATTTACGGATGCCTTCCGCGAGTTTTTCAGTAGCCATCTGGTCCTCGTTGAGCTGCCATCGAAATTCCGCTTCCGACAACGACACTTTCGAAAGCTCACACTCGGTCGCTGTGATAAAAAGGACAGCGTGTAAATTGATAAGCGCCACGTAGAACGTCACTCTTAACGATATTTCCGCGCGTCACAGTGAACACAGTTACGAAATAATTATTCCATTATGACAAACCATATGCAATCAATCGCTCAGGAGATTTGTAATTTGAAATAAACCCGTTTACATTAATGCGCTCCATTTTGAAGTAAAATCATAATTTGTCAATGAAAGTATTACAACGAGAAAATTATAGTGAAACATCAATTCACAGTTTTGAAGGATTAAATGGGAAAATAGGAATCTCATTCTACCAAAAACATTTGAACGAGACCTAATTTTGTGAGATAAAGTTACCGGCTTTAGGGCAGAGCTTGCGGGGCGTGGGGTCAGTGGAGTCCTGAAGCTCGGCCAGCAGCTTGGGGCTGATCGTGAGAAGGTCGCAGCCGCACAGCTCCCGGATCTCACCTAAACGTCAGGGTCAATCGTTATGTTCCGTAATTCGCATAGCCCACAAGACTAGAAACATGGCAAAAAAAATGCTACGTACGTCAAGTAATAACATCAACAGCATCGTGAACCTGAACAACATTAACAGCATCGAAGGCTCGTTTCATGAACCGCGACCGTTAAAAATTTCAAGTAGTCCAGCATCAACATGGAGCACAAATTATTTTTCCGAGAGAAGCGCACAAGAACAGAGAAAGACTTGATTACAACGACTCATCTCTCAAACAGAGTCAAGCTAAATGCAATTAAGAAAAATTAGTTACTTTTGCCTAAAAATTATTGCAGATCAACACCAGAGCGCATAAAATTGTCCTTCAACAGCACGTAAGTCAAACTAGAATTATATTATTAACAATTAACTTTACCGAATTTATCTGCTGTCCTCAAAGTTTTACAGTCAACTGCCTTCAATAACCTTCAGGTATTTTGATGATTTTTTTCATTTCATTCCAAGTATTGGAATTTTAGTAAAAGCATCGTTTCAACAAAAATTACTAAAAAGGAAAATTCATAATAGCTGACTGTCAGATTTAAATTGTGGGCGTTATCAGTTATTATTAGCGGTTGGTGAAATAAACAAACCAAAGATTTGAATACAGACAAGCGATTCAATCTTAATTCATTGAGTTCTAACACTGACTGTGCGTGGATACACGCAAGTGCGAGACATAGTTACCAATGCACAGAAATCAGAAATTTTATGACTGAGAACGCGAGGTCAACATATCTCGAGGTTCATCTTGTTATTTTAAATCTAATAGAAGAGCATCTCAAGAAACTCGGTGAAGAGGTATTCATGAAGGAGAAACTCACCGACGTTCCTGAAAGAGGCACCCATCACTACAGTTGGGTATGAGAACTTCTTGTAGTAGTTGTAGATACGAGTTACGCTCACCACTCCAGGGTCTTCAGGAGCAGCATACGACTTAGTGTCGGTGTTGGCGACGTACCTGAAAACCATAAACATACTGTACTGTTCAGGAAAGATACATAGAGAATTTGCGTTCTTGTCCCCTTGGCATCCATGAATCTTGTAGAAACAATGGCTTAGACTAGAAGCCCATGTTGAACCGCATTTATACTAGGCTACCATTATTCATAATTACACATTTCATAAAAAGAGATTACAAGAACAATACAAAGCGACCAGCGCAAAAACCAGAGCACCGTTGTCAGATATCTTATGACAACCAATTACAACAACAATTTGCCTGCTGCAATCTAGTTTGAAGGTCATAAATATGGTAAAACCAGAAAGCACTAGATCAATATATACATTAAGAAATAGTTTCAGAAAATAATTAATACCCTTACATAGTGAATTGATTTACTACAGCAAATTGCATTTCGGGAAAGAAGGGTTTGTAAGAACTCCCTAGCAGAACTTGCAGAATGAACGAAAACGGAGTTCCCCACCACAGTATGAGAGTTAACTTATGAGAATAATAATTACAATGAAGGATTCACAAACTATGGTGCACTTTATATAAAATCTACTAGACAAGCGACCAGCGTAGTTTTATGCTGACCTACTCAATGTTCGATCAGACAGCTCAATAATTATATATTCCGCACTATCAGCGTAGTCAAGAGAAAGACTATTTAATCTCTTAACATTCTCTGTTGATCAACTTGATTACCTATACGTCCAAAAAATGAGTCAACAATGCAAAATTTACGCACCAGTCCAAGATCCTGCCAACAAAAGGCGAGATGAGAGTCACGCCAGCCTCAGCACAAGCCACTGCTTGAGCAAAGCTGAACAACAGCGTTAAGTTGCAATGAACGCCGTGCTCAGACTCTAGCTCCCTGCTCAGTAGACATGGCATCAACGTCTGTTTCAAAATATAGCAATAAAGCTCTCTGAAAAGAGCAGCAACTTTTCATTGTGAATTTTACAAGTATCAAATTTGCATCACAACCTTTTAATGAATTGCAAACAAACATCTTTGATGTTGAGACAAGTAATTTTTATGAATTTACAATCTAAATTTGTTTTAGAAATTGTTTCTATTGTTTGAAGAAAAAATAAAGAATAAACAATATGAAGAGTAAATTGAAGTTTCATTATCTTTCAGCTAATTTTCCAATGTAATTAGATATATTTTGCCAGAAACCAAAATGTTTAAAAGTATACATCTCTCCTCACAGACACTTGGTTGGAGATGATGCCACTCAAGAAACGTATAAAAAGATTTGAAGTTAGAAGTTCACCAATTCATTGGTGCTTGGTTCCTACATTTAAAATTTAATTCCAAATTTAGTTATAAGAAGTGAAAGGTGATCTCACTTGGCAGCCTGGATGCCCTCCCACGTCGATGCTAGTTTGATGAGGATGCGGTCCTTGTCAACACCAGCCTCCTTGAAAAGCTCTATGAAGTTTAGAGCCTTGGCAATGCTGGCTTCCTTGTCAAAGCTGAGGCGCGCATCCACTTCAATGCTCACACGACCAGGAACGATCTTCAGGATTTCGCATCCAAACAGGACAAATAGCTTGTCCATAGCAGCGCTCAGCTTAGCCTTGGAAGAGCTGGAAGGATACAGGCAAATCAGGAAGAAAATAAACACAGAAAATGGGGCATTCAAGATTATTTAGATCTAGACAGAACATGATGAATACCTACAATTTGATGCTTCCTTTTATAATTTTTAGAAAATTTGAAATAAGTTAGGTATTTTTCATCAATACAACCCAAACATAATAACCTTGAAATTATTTCTGATTTATTATTATACATAAAATTTATTATCTATATTTAAATTATTCGTTTTTCAAAAAAATTTTTAAGGAGCAGGTATTAATAGTTTCCAAGTCCTGCTCAGAAGTTCAGAACTAAAAGCAATCAAAATTTATTCACCATCTCAATTGCAACAATATTTAAAGTACCTATAAATATGCAGCAAATGAACATTATAAAGGCTTAAAATTATAAAACAACTCCTGCTGAATAACTAACCTGCCATTCTCTTTGCCATACTCTACAGACTCTTCAATGAGTGCATCATACTGTGGCATGGATGCAGCTTGCAGGATCAAAGAAGGGTTGGTAGTGGCATCAGTGGGCTTATACTTCCGCATAGCTGCAAGTGAGAGCAAAGCATTACATATTAATTAGTATTGCTGTGCTGTGGAAAAAATAAAGCAATACAGATATACTGACCTCAATTGTAGTGGCACAATGTGTAGTGGATGGGGAATAATATCAAAATTATTGGGGATGATTTTTGGAGTAGGTAGTACCATAGGTATTTCAAGTTTGGTTCATTCAAATCTCAAGAGTAGCTTGATCTATTCAAAATAAATTTAATTATGAATCAAAGACTTTTGAGTGAAATTGTCCCAAGAATATTCTTCATTTACAAGAATTGAGCATAATGTCATACAATTAAATTACATGTCAAAAAGGTTTTTTTCATGGACACTTAATGATATAAAATTCATCAAATTGATATTTGATCAAATTCTAATCTTGAGATATTCAACAGGACACATTTAAATACATGCAAATCTTGTGTCACTACTGAGGTCAATTTAATGCATTTTGATAAATTCAATACTACTGGTAATAGATGCAATTAATTATTCATCCATTGAAAAAGGGGGGCATGAAATAGGCTTAGAATGCAGACATGAGGCCTATGGTCACATTTAGTTACTAGTTTGCGCAGAGCTTTGGCAAGGGCTAATGGCTTAGAGTAGGACTGAGATGAAAAGACTGAAGATTAATAAGGCAGTTGGAATTTATGAGATACCATATGAGATGTATAAATGTGGGAATGCAATTGGCAGACTGACTGATCTATTCAATGTTATTTGGGCAAATGAATGTGTACCTGATGTATGGGATGAAAGCTGTTAACCTTGTTGCACAAGGGAGGCTACTAGGACAATAAGGAGCTGAAAAACTACAGGCCAACTGCTCTGCTGACACATGTAGCAAAATTTCTGTGCATTTTGAATGAGTGACTGCATATATGTATGAAACGTGAAAGAGTACCTCGTTAAGGATCAGAATGGTTTCAGATGTGACAGAAGAGCAGGAGATAACATTTGAGGTGAATGAATCAATTGAAAGAATGATGAGAGATGAAAGAAGAGTCTACTTGGCGTTCATAGATATAGGTATAAAAATGCATGAAAGTTGATAGAAAATTATTGAGCTGGATGTTGGAAAAATTGATACGAGTGCAAGATATGTAAGGATAGTTGCAAGCATGTATGTAAACACTCAAGTGAAATATAGGCTTGGACCGGTGGAGACAAGACTGGGTGAAGGGTGCAAGGGGTGTTTGACAAGGGTGTATTTTGTCTCCACTTCTCTACAGCTTGTACACTGAAGAGATGTATGCTAGACTGATAAGAATGGATGTGGGAGTTCATGTTGGAGATGAAAGACAAAAAATGCTACTTAATGCTAATGATGCAGTAATAATGAGTGAAAATGGGGTTATAATTCAGAGTATGCTTTACTGTATAACAGAATGTGGCAAGGATTTTAATATGCGCCTTAGCTAAGAGAAGAGTCAGGTGCTAGTTTTGAATGGAAGAGCTGAGGATGCAGATAGAGTGTTGCAGCTAGGAGGAATTGTGATTGGGATTACAAATAGGGGCACTTAGGAATGAGGGTGGACCATAAAGGATGTGAGAGAACTAAAGCATTGAGTCTTTGCAAACCAAATCAGTGGTTAGAAATACTGAGTAGTGCAGCAAGGGTGAGGGCAAGTAAATATGATGTTCTAAGAGAAATAGATATGGAAAAATGTGGAGATGCCAGGATTATGCATGGAATAGACATTAATGCATGGAATGATGGCTGACTGGATCAAATTGGAGGTACACAATACTAGACTGGAACTTGGAGTCCCCAGATGGACTGCAGCGGAGGCTTTAAGAGGAGACAAGGTGTAATGTATGAGAGGATGAGAAAAGAATGGATTGTGATGATAGTGGTTCTGTCAGCAGGGGTAATTGCTACTGTGACTGAAAGTGAAAAGCAATATTTGGAGAGCGCATGGAAAATGAGGGAGAAGAGGCTGGTTAGAATGGAGATCACCAGCCTCCCTCTCACCAGGGCATAAAGAATTAAGCATTAAATAATAACAATTTTAACAATAATAATGTAATAAGACAAATAATTATTTAGGGCCTGACTTGCTGAGAGTGAGATATACTAAATTACTAATATTCAATAATCAATATAACCTTGAAACTCAAGTGCAATAAGTAGGACATACCATACCAATATATAATAAACCAAAAAACTTTCTTCTTAAACTTCTTTCACTTGTTTTCATATTAATTCTCAACACAAACTTACCCACCCCTCTATTGTTTTTGCCATAATATCCTCTCAGGCTCTCTATCTGACCTCGCTTCCTTTTCTCCTACTTACAAAAACTAGCTACTAGGCCTAGTCGATATAAAGGCCCGACTAATGAAAGTCTTTTTCAGGGTCACCGCAAACACAAATTAAAATCCTGAGAATTTTATAAACATTTCAGACATTCTTGCTGCTTCGGTTAAAAAAAATCCAAATCGGACTAAAATCTTTCATTTTTCGACCCGTTTTTATGTTTTGACGATTCTTCAATGATATATTGATACCAGATTCGTCTTCCAATTCTAATCAATTAGCCAATTTGAGATTTTATTCACTAAGAAAAACTTTACAAAATAGGTCACGATCAATGGGTTGGCCAGAGATCCTTCGAGTTTTGACGAACTTGGCATGATGGCATCAAGCCGATAACGATCACACATAAATACCTAAATTATTAATTCTCCTTAAAGTCCGTAACAACCTTATTAAAAGAAAAACACAATCAAGTTTTGTTAAGTTACTCACTTACCCTCAAAATCTCCTGTGTCCGCCACAACGGTGGTAAATTCCTTTAATTGGTCGAGCGAAGAAGCCATTCTGCCTCTCTTCTTGGGTGACTCGGACATACTAAAGTCAACTTAGTCAAGTGTGCCGTGCGGGCCGGTAGACGTCAAATTCGAACGTTCAAAGCAAAATCTGCATGATCATGATAACAATATTAGGTCTTATACATTACCAGCTCTGTTAAAAATCAGTCTTGAATAATACATTTCACTGACATACATTTAAGAATATGTATAAGTTACACAAGTAACAAGGATTGTAACTATCAAAAGATAACGTTCTCAACCCACACCTACCTGCATCAAGATTGCAACTGACGGTTGCCAAAACTAAATATTAGAGCCTGGGTATTTCACTAGCGTACGGACAAAAATAGCATGTATAAAATATATTACGTTTTTTAAATACTTTTAAGACAAATCTCTACAACAGTATATATTGAACTAATACCTCATGTGTATTATGTTGTGTTTAATTATGTTTAATTTCATTCCTGTAATAATTCAATAATTGCAAGGATTTTCTCTGAATGCCCCAGCCGAAAAATATATTTTCTCTTTATGCAGTCTAATCTCCATTATGAGAGCTTAGTGTAAGGAAGTAAATGTCATTCAAGCCGTGGAGAGACAGGAGCTTTGTGGTCAGTAAATGGTTCGCATGGCGCCATGACCCAGCTACGTTCGGCTCATTCTGTCACGTTCTCGCAACGACTTGAAGCATGTGCTCACTTTCTCTTCATCCGTTGCAAGTTTAAAAGATATTATTTATCCAAGCAGACTGAAGTACAATTAGAGAAGAAATCAATCGAATCTTTTGCATTGCAGCAAAGGTTACCATTTTTTCTTTTTGGTGATTGCAAAAGTTCACGAAATGGGCTTCCAGAAAAAGAAGCAATTTGTTTCCGAATCCTGGATCATATACTATGCCTATAGTAGAATTTCATTCCAGCAACATGTAGTTGTACATTTTTCTGGAGGGAATACAAGCTATGCTTTTGTTGATATTAATTGTAAAAAGTGGTCCGGAGAAGTAATTGATTTGTCGTATTTGAAATTGAAGAAATGTGTGTATTCTGCTACGCTCACGCGCATTTGTAGCACTGCAAAAACATTCTATGTTCAGCCTCACGACGACCTTGCATTACAAACGAGCTGAGTCAGTGTTTAGCTAGGCAACGTTATTGTAGAAACGACAACGTCCTTTGTGCTAACCGAAGCCATAGAAAACGATTAACAATAATTGTAACTTCCTACAATACAATGATTACCAATTTTCACTAAGACGGCTCATAATTTGAATATTTCTTCTAACAGAGAATATGAATAGCAGGTTATTACGTATGAGTTCCACAGATAAGCTGCGGCCAACTAAAACATGGTTCAATGGAGTCTTCTACAAAGCTACCACACTTCTATATTAATTACTACCCTTAAACTGTGAAGGCATGAATCAGCCCTAATAGTGTCCCTATATGCATGCATATCTGTTTCTTAGACCGTTTACGAAACTTCTGGACAGAAAATGACGACGAATTTTGGGCCCGGTCATTGCGCTCTCATTGAGTCTTTGCACCCAGCGCATAACTCAAGTCTACATGGAGCGTTCGGTATTAAATTAAAAACATACCTCACTAATAGAATTGAAACACAGAAATCATTTCAAGTTTTTGGGTTTTCTGAACAAATTCATATCATATAATTTAGATGCAATAATTGAAATACTACATCTGTGTTCAGGAACTCATTGACTGTCGCTGGTATTGGAATGCGTGACAAGCACGATGGACGATCCTATTACCTGAAAGTAAGGGTAACCAAAGTCAGGGTAAGCTTATCAGACGAATCATTTATTTCCAGGTTGTGATAAATGCTCTTTCATCTACACACTAAGCAACGCTTTAAGGGAACTAAAGACAAAATATCCAGGGAGGATGAACGACAAAGTCACGTGATACAGAAATAGTACGCATTTGGCGAGCACGAATTTGACCATACACGAGGAACATGACCAAAATTACTATTCCTTGACATTGGGGGATGGCGGATGCTTTTCTAAATACAAGGTTTCCATCATCCATCTGGAATTTGAGAAAAAAAACTGAAACGAATTGTATGAAGAAATCGAACCTAGGTTAGATTCAACTTAAAATTAAAAAAACGGAAATTGTGAGTGAGTGGTGCATTCACATGGTTATTAATCAAACAAATTCTAATACAGATTAGTCTTGGGTCATTCGAAGTTAATTAAAAAAATTATTTTTCTCCATTAACTTTACCAACATTGTTCAAAGTCTAAACAGCTTATAAAAAAGTATGAAGTCACCAATAAAATTTCGCATAAACCAAAGATTTCAATTGAATCCCGAGATCATAGATTGATGACAAGCGCGGCATTGAAAACTTTGGTCAATAGTGCGTTTGACAATCCACGTTTGATATCTAGAATAATCCACGTTTGATACCTAGAATAATCCACGTTTGATATCTAGAATAATCCACGTTTGATATCTAGATTAATCCACATTTGATATCTAGAATAATCCACGTTTGATATCTAGAATGCAAGACAAATTACATGATGCATAGTGCTCAGTATGAGTGCCGCATGCGATCTTCCCATGCAATTGTGACTATCGTCAAACCTCAGATATTCAGACGGACATTACTTTATACAAATCCTGATGTTTGCTCGTTTAACAAGAAAGTTATAAAATACAATAAATAAGGTTTATCATAAAGTTGTGAAACGTAGTGGAGAGAAAATTCGACTCACAACTTCTGCCTAACAATTTATGATTTGTGTTATCCTAGATTTATAAACAGAATATTAGTGCTAAAATTAATGGCTTGGAGCAAGTCCAGTTTAAAATATAACAGCTACTCTTGCAAACACGCATTCAAAAATATCGTGAATCGAACACTTTAGTGCCAATTTTTTACATAAACTAGATGTATTAATAATTTATTTTCGACGCTAGCTTGCATAAAATAAATACACCGCTCAGCTGTAAATTAAATTAGCTTCCTCCAATTTTTGTAAATTTTGCGCCTGGACAACTATAATAAAACGATATCTCGTACTCAGCAGCCCCAGCCCCTCTTTCAGACAACTATAAAAGCGTGCGGAACTACTGACACTACCACACGGCGTCGCGATTAAACTACTGTTATCTATGTAACTATCCCCACTATATAGCAGTTACGCATACAAGTTCAGTGAGCCGATAATGACAACAATTAAGCCAAACTTTTCAGCATACTATAGGGATTTCATTACCTATAAGCACAAAAACGACCTTCGCAATTTTGCCACATTAAGGTTCCTAGAATACTCCCAAAGATGTACAAGTCCCTCAACAGGCATACCACATCTACACAACCACTAACAACAATAAAGAGGATTATTAAACACAAATACATCGCAGGAAGACAAAGCAGCACGATCGAGCTATATCGACCAACACTATAGCCTAAAACAATAAATTTCCACGGTAAAAATGCACAGAAAATAGCATCTTCCAATGAGTCGGCGTTTGCAATCTCAGTTACACTGTTGCTTACCAATTGTAAGATCCCACCCTAGCTGATAAATCAAGTCTGATGGTAACGGGTCGGAGATTGCTCATTACCGAATCCTAACCTTCGAATTTACGAGAAAATCCGTTTATTTACATAATTATCATTTCCCGCACACTATCATTTGGCGGACGCAAATCTCTACATTGCATGAGCATTATTTGCAGCAGTTTTAGTTATGATCATTTACTTCCGATTCGCAGTTCCTCTTCGGCTCTGATATGAAATTTGCCATAGTTAGTTTCGTATTTTTTAACAAATGAGAGAGGAAAATGAATTTTGATTTTTAAAATATTATTCATACTGATAGATCATGGTACAAGTGCACAGTTGTAGGTCCTTAAGGACGAAATACCTAATAGAAATATTGCAAAAACCACGAGTTTTGAATCGTTCAAATCAAAAAGATTAAATTTGTTCCGCGACATTCTTAAACGGATCGATCAAATGAACAAAGTGTGCTCCGCGATAGTTGGTTTCAGTATCAGAACTGCCAAGTTCCCTTAGTAAAGAACAACAGGGCTAGTGGACAGCCTGGGAGTTTAATGCTGAATCAATATAAAATTTCGATCTTAAGTAGTTCTTACAAGAATAAGTCATCATCTTTCGGGAGTTTCAGTTAGTTATTTTTACACGTTTGAATATTTACAGGGTTTAACCTTATCGTTTGTTATCTGGACGAATTCCTACGCTTCGTCATACAATCGATTTTTTTCTGAATTAAGCCGTTATAGGTATACCATTAAGATATAGATTAGGTATAACATTCTCTCATTCATTCCCCATTATCATTATTGCTCTGTAATATTTAGAATTTCTGATAAAATTTTTGACACGTAAGCGACGAGTGGAAAAAATGGAGGCTGTACGATGGTTGGGAAAATTAAGAAGGTGAGATTCTAAAAACCTATCATACACTAAGATATAATAAAAAAAATTGTCTACTCAGACGACAGCGTCACACATCCTGCGGAAGTTCTCAATAATAAAAAATAATTTTGCACTGAATTTCAAAACTTGGTTTATATTTTCTGCTCCAGCAATGTATAGTTTCTTAACCATTGGAGGCCTAAATGCATTAAAGAGTTACTGACTTGATAAATTTCAATGCAACGGTATCTTAATAGAAAAGGCCAAACAATTTTAATTTCGACAAATTGAACAAAAAAAAAACACTGCACTATCTTTTAGATGCAATTTCGACATGCGTAACACACGACACACGAACTCGGGATTGAATTAAGAACATACACTGAATAAAAAAGTATGGAAAATCAGGAATGAAGCTGCAATAACGCGAAGCGCTTGAGTACTTCGCGACCGCATAAGAAGCCTAGTCATAAGGATGACTGGTATTGCACCATAGGCTGCGGTACGATGCGGTTGCCTTCTTCAGGAGCGACTTTGCGCAATGGCACCTCTAGAGGAGGCCATGTTTTGTCGCATTTCAGGTTCGCCTCAATAGCCAGGAATTTTTTCTTGGATTTTTCAATGTTGTGCATTTTAGGTCGAACCTTCTGGTACATGAGATAGTCTACGATGAAGTACTCGATGAACATCGCGAGTAAGGAGTTAATTGCTGCGATGATCACTATCTGGTAGCGGAAGAACATAGCACTCGAATCATCAGCAGGAGGCATAACAAGTTCAAGCCAATTGACCAACACATCATGGGGCCAGAGCGTAATGTACAAGCTACTTATTGTCATGATCACCAGTGCCCCGGTCAAGTAACGGTTGGTGTAAAGCGGCTGTCGGTACGGAGGGCCTCTTGAGAAAACCACGGCTAGAATAATGTACTGGAACTGCGACACACAGAACACGGCGTAATTTTCCTGCCCAGTGATATTTTCCTCGAGAGCAGTGGAGTTGAACGGCACGAACCATGATTGCTCTTGAACGTAGAAGAAGCAAAACGTTTGCACTGCGATCACCAAAGCCAAGTGAAGAAGCAACGACATGATGGGCGTGATTGACATGAGCGACGAAGGCGGGGACGTAGGATGCAGGTTTCCCTTGAAGGAATGGGTCCTTCCGAAGAAGATGGCGAACACCGTAATCAGGAACAGATCGATATAGAGAAACTGAAAGTCTGACAAGTTGCTGTCGATGGAGTAGAGAATCATGATGGACACGAACTGAGTTAGTGAGTACGCGGCCATGTACTTGAAAACTCCAAAGCTGGTCACGAGTGCAGTTCTTCCTTCCTTGACAATGGTCGGCACGCATGAAATGTTCGGGTCTTTAGACGTGAAAGGAGATGCCACAGACGCCTCAGCTTCTGACAACGAAATACCGGCGTGTGCAGCCTTCAGGGCACCACAGTCGTTGGCTCCGTCACCACACATTCCTGGCGCAGTAAAGGAAATGTAACCAAGAAAGCTAAGCTACGTATTGCACAAAACTCCAATAACTCTAAACTCCTCGCGTCACTCCAGTGCTTTTAGTCACGACGTTCACGATTAAAATAATAACAATAACGAGAAATTTTTGTTCCAATATACACAAACCAATAATGTTCACCCACCAACATAGTATCCGAGATCCTGGAGGTGAGTGATAAGCTGCTGCTTCTGGTCAGGCTTCATGCGGGCGAATACAGCCCCCCTGACCAGTACCTGACGCAGGAGGTCTTCATGGTCGTCCTCCTGTATGGCCGCCCAACTCTTGCCGTCCACCGCGACCACATGGCGGCCAGCGTCCAACGGCCCCACGTCCACGGTCACCGTCCCATTCTGCTTGTCCTCAAACTTGCGCTGTGACGCAAAATTTTGAGAGATACAGGGGAAAAACTCTACCAAGAAAATTTTCGACTTATGAAGAAGCTAAAATCACTTCGAAATGAAGGGAAACAACTCAGGCTGAAAGTGTTCACTGATCTACATGTTTTAAAAACAGCAGATGAAGGTGAACCGTTGCAATAAAGATGCCATGAATAGAGAGGTTGAATCATTATTGAAATACTCGAAAATAAATAAAATGACTTGGAATAAAAAAATTTCAAGAAAAGGATAGTCAATTTTTGGAAAATTGAAAAAAGAGGTACCGTTAAAGAAAACTTATAGAAAAATGGTAGACATCAACAACAAACAAACTTTTCGTGGAAAAATACACCTATTCACCTATAAATATAACTACGGTAAATTATTATACAACTATATAAATTGGGTAAAAAGGTGTGAAAAATGCTTAAATTTTTATCTCAAGCTTAGTAGTTGCACCCTGCAGTTAATGCAACATCTGATCGCCATAAAAAACTTAACAGGATCATCCAGCATAAAGTTCTTTGTTAGATGGAAAAAAATGAACTTCATTATGTTTAGTCTTGAAATGTCTATCCTACGGAACAACTGAAAGTCTAGAAACGATTTTAAAACCTGCCGTCCGTTGGAAAGATTTGATCATAAGGCCAGTCTTTAGATCTGTGAACTAATCAAGAAAAGTACAAGAATCGGCAACAGGCCTATTCTTCAACGCTTAATGTACTATACTATACTATTAGTTCACCTTCAAAATGTAAGCAGGTGTTATTAGATTTGGATGTTTGGCAACAAACTATGCAGGAACTCACAGAGACTTCTACGGGAGTGGTGGGCTCGTAGCAGAGGTTGTCGTCGTCCGTCTGACGCAGCTGCACCACCGAGTCTTCCCTGGCAATCAAGCCGCACTCCCGCGCCACGCTCAGCGCCGTCAGGAGGTTGTCGCCTAGAACGCCGTGCAAATTAAATTATCTAGGATACTACTTAACTTTGTGGTAGAATTATACTGTGGTATATTATCAATCATCATTTTGCGGTATAATTATAAGGTGAAATCACACGTTAAAAAAAACAATTACACAAATTTTGCATACAATCTGCCGCATGAACTTAATTCGCACATCTCGTATTATCCAAAAAAATTCGAAAATTAGAGGTGTGAATTGCCACGATATTGTTCATGGTTGTGCAGAACAATAATTATTGTATTGATGTATAATTGTATAAATTCTTAATATAATGTAATTCAAGTTGGTAATCGCGCGCCTCGATTGAAGTAATATGATAGATGATATAGCGGGATCAGCTTTAAATCTACGAAAGTCAACTGTTCTCGATGCAGCAAAGCAAATGTAACTAAGTAACTCTAAAAGACTACAAACAACTTCACAATACGTTCATCTCACCCGTAACCATGATAGTGCGGATGTTGGCCTGCTTAAGCTGATCAATGATGCTTTGGGTCTCCGGCTTGAGTCTGTTCTCCATCACCAACAAGCCCAAGAACTGCAGATTGCACTCCAAGTCTTCCCGGTCAATCTAGAGAAACAAAGAAATTGATTATAATCATGAACAAAATGTCAATTGCACTCTTTATAAGTTTGAACTCAGTCAAAACGGCAATGTTTTTTTTTTAATAATCAATAGACCAAATACAGACTCCGTCGATTTTTAATCAAGAATCTCTAATTTTAGGTCCATCTAGAGTCTAGACTATTCTGTAATTGCTGTACTAATTTTAGGACGAATTAAAGGAGGTTAGCATTTAAAATCTTTAACCTCTTAGTACTCGTTTTGACAGTTAGATACTTAGTTATTTTGCTCAAATGAACGCGAACGCCCCTTGAAAAATCACCTTCTGAATTTTGTGGTAAGCCATGCTGACGGGTCTATGAGCCAGAGCCAGCACGCGGTAGCCCTGGTCTGTGTAAGACCGTAGCTCCACATTGAAATTCGACGGCACAGATTCGGGCGTAGAGAGCGAGGCGATTTTCTGCGAAAAAAAAAACCTGACTTACTAAAGAAAAATATGGCACTTGATTGAGTTACAATGATACAAAAATTCCGAGAACTGATAATATATTAGATACATTCATCAACTTTAGTTACTTAAGGAAATGAAATATTAGTCCAAGAATTTCAAGAAGCGGCTTTTGTATTAGTCTACTGCTGGTGACACAAGTCCCAAGGCCCTCAACTACATATACGAAGGTTAATGTATGGTCAGGCAAAATGCTAGACAGTAATCAATACAAAGCCGATACTGACCTCGGGAGATCCCTTGCAGTAGACATCCCAGTGTTTGTCCCCCAGTCTTTTGGTGACTACACACATCCTCTGCAGACTCGACTCGAAGGGAAACTGCCTCAATATTCCGATCTCGAGCGGAGTAGTTTCGTCCTGCCGGAAGTAAGACATTACATTGTCATAAAAATTTCCTTAGGGATCGTCCTGAAGAAAATAAGTTGTTAGATTGAATAACTAAACTTGATTAGTTCTACTTACAACTAAACTTGATTAGTTCTACTTACGAATGTGCGTACATAAGAAATAGATATAGGAATTGAAATTTACGCCTTTTCTGACTTAGATTTAAGTATCAAAGACAGTTGAGTAGATGGATTTGAAACGATAAAGGCTGCGGGTTATAGTAAAACAATTAAATTTCTCATTATTAATTGACCCTTGCATTTACTGATTGATTAGTCAACATATCATCCAGCCGTTCCAAAAATAAATCTTCAATCCGCATCAGATACACCACTTTTGACCATTCTAACAGCAACTTGCATCACGTCTCTTATACCGTGTTATATATATTCAGCAATTACAACCTTGGAAAAATTTTATCAACTGAATAACCAGATGGCACCATCAACAAGAATCAGAGACAATAATAAGAATCAGAGACAATAATAAGAATCAGAGACAATAACAAGAATCAGAGACAATGACAAGAATCTTGACAGGTGGTAGTGGTGGCGGTGTGACAAGTGGTAGTGGTGGCGGTATGACAGGTGGTAGTGGTGACGGTGTGACAGGTGGTAGTGGTGGCGGTATGATAGGTGGCAGTGCTGAAGGTATGACAGGTGGCAGTGCTGAAGGTATGACAGGTGGTAGTGGTGGCGGTGTGACAGGTGGTAGTGGTGGCGGTTTGATACGCTGAGAGGTGGTACGCCAGTGGCAGGTGGTGAAATTATGCACTTTTTTAATGATGAAGGAAGTGAAATGATAATGAGGTGACAGATGGTACTTCAGTGACAGTGTCTTGAGGGTGGCGGGCGATATGAATGAAAAATGAATAGAATAAAAAAGCAAATAATTCAGCAGCACAAAGACGCAATGGATGTGATGTGCAAGTAGAAAAATGGTTGTGTGGCAAAATTAAGTTTCGAGATTTAGAGATGGCGTCTTTGGTAGAAATGTCAGGTAGATCATACACAAAATATGCTATAAGCGACCAGTTGTGAAGTGGTGCAAGAAATGTGTGCGGTCAATACGTTTCAAGCAAAGGGCTTTTTAAAACTTAGAAAAATAGAAAGAATTTGGCGGTCAAGATTTAAAAAAAATATCCTAAATAAACGGTGGAAATACGATTTCACTGGACAAATAATTGTTTCCACAATCAATAGTTCGCACAATCGAGACATGAGACATGAACAATTGCATAAAGCAAAGTCACATACGAAAAGGAACAGAAAAGAACAATTAAAACCTGAAACGCATTGTTGATGGAACAACATGAAGGTGTATTGCTGGCTTGTGGTGAATTAATGAGAATGTAGAAGAAAGCAAACAATGCATTAGAGGATAAATGAAGGAAATAGGCAGAATGCCCGGCGGAGATGCAAGGAACGGATCCAGGGAGTAATGCAGGAGAAGGTCTCGGCAGCAGAGACAAGAAATACGACAAATTAGCTTATATAACAGAACAGTGGTGCTATTTAATAGCATTTAAACCTGTCTCATTCGAAGCAAGGCTGCCGCCAACTTTTGAAGTTTTTGAATACGCTAGCTGTTAATTATTACCATAAAGGTTTTAATAATAAAATTGTATACAACAAATATGAAGAAACGTCAAGGTAACAGCGTAGAAAGAGAAAGCATTATCAAACGGACATAATTAAAACCCGAATTTATATGACAGATTTCGATTATTTTATTGCATATTCTGAGCTTGATTTTCATTTTTCAAAATTTCAACAAGCTGAATTTCAAGAACTCCGTTAAAGCACCAGAGAATAAACCACTTATAGCATCATTGAAAAGAGTACTTATTCTCTAAGAAAAGATTTAAGTACCTTAAATTATTATAAGATAAAGTGTCACCGTGTGAAAAAATAGTCTGGAGTAAAACAAGTTAAATAGCACGGAAACCGGAACCCAGCGAATTTAGGATTACAGAAAAAAAACATCTAGAAAATAACATTCTAAATATGCTTCTAGGGCAACTGCACTACGCCTAGCATAGCCTTGATTCATTGAATTTATAGTATTTTGACTGACCCCGACACCTAAGCATGATTAAGTAATTGAATTAGGGAGGACTATATAGAGAACTAGACGACAGCCATTGATCTTGGAGAGAAACACGCACAATAATACCATTGATACAATAGCCATAAAGAAGAAAAAGAACTAGATAGCATAGCCTTTGATCTATAGGATTTATATAGAAACACCCACAATAATACCTACCATTGATACAATTGTCATAAAGAAAAAAATAGAACTAGATAGCCTTTGATCTATAGGATTTATATAGAAACACCCACAATAATACCATTGATACAATTGTCATAAAGAAGAAAAAAGAACTAGATAGCCTTTGATCTATTGGATTTATATAGAAACACCCACAATAATACCATTGATACAATTGCCATTAATAAGAAAGAGAACCAGAAAGAGCCTGACCTTATTTCGCTGGCTCTGAGAGTCGTGATGGGCTTCACGAAGTAACGCGTGTATTTCTTGTAGTGCTCCTGTGGTAAGAAGAAAATATTATTTCATTTTAATACACAAGTCAAGAATAACAGAAAGAGCGAATGATAAACGACAATAGATTCGAAAAAAATAAAACTGATCGATATGATACTTAATAGGTACTAATACTTAAAAATAGATATTGACTAGCATCGGCAACAGGCCATGGGCCTATTTCTTCGATGCCGACACTTCTATTCCATTCTATTCTATCAGAAGAAAAGTGCCTGATTGATGTCGAAATTTCAACTCCATATATCATGCTACGCCCTGAATTTAGCAAGAACTAAGCTTTACAGCAACTTGCAGAGATTATTCTTGATTTATTTCGAAATGCGAAATTGAAACATCTGGCAAGGCTTTTCACTGAAAAATTTTCTTCTATGACAACACAATGCATTCACTTGTTGCTGCTCCAATGTTATAGTTGCCAAGTTATCACATCTGAACTTGAACTAATGGTATTGCGCTCTCAATACACACTTTCAGACTCAACGGTGACCGCACACACTCACCATACTCCATAGGTACTTATGTTGCAGTAACACTCACCACACTCCATACTCATGTTGCAGTAACACTCACCACACTCTATACTCATGTTGCAGTAACACTCACCACACTCTATACTCATGTTGCAGTAACACTCACCACACCTGTCTCTTATACACATCTAGATGAGACAATAACAAGAATCAGAGACAATAACAAGAATCAGAGACAATAACAAGAATCAGAGACAATAACAATAATAAGAGAAAATAACAATAATAAGAGACAATAACAAGAATCAGAGACACACCTCATCAGGGGTGAGGGACGGCGGACGAGGCGGGTGGACGGTGGTGGGCATCATCATGTCGTACTTGCTGGTGTCGTCCTGGCCAGGCTCGTGCAACTCCCAGCCCGTGCTCTCGAACATGCGCAGCTCAAGCGGGTCTCCCACCTGTACACCAGCATATTTTACGTCAGTATCAAGTCTTGTGCATGCGTCGCCATTACAATACTAAATGCTGATACATTAAGTCACCGCCTATATTTTTGCCTAAATTTACAACATTCCATCGCCAGTACCAGGGCTAAACTCGGTGACCATTGCAATACTGAATTTTCAACGCATAATAACTAAATAACTAAACTAATTGGCATACCATCCTCAATACCAGTGCAAAACACCGTCAATATTGCGATAATAAATTTGTATTATTATTATGACTACACTGTTTAATAAGCAAGTCGATACCAGCGAGAAAAAAGCTTCACAAGCAATAACTGAAACCTCACGCCACTAGGCAATGGGTTCCACATTTTTTTGTTTGGATTTAAATTTTGCATGGGAATGAGAGAACCTCTAAATAATTTCGTCACGTCGATTAACACGTGACATAAAAAATCAATTCAGTAACTGTAGAAACGAACCTTTTCCATGTTGATGATGGTAATGGAGTGACAGGACGCCATGGCAAAGAGGAGATGGTCGTGAGGCATGTTCGAGGGCTCCTTGTTGAGGGCGCCCAGGTAGAGGCCCGGCACAGACGCTCTCTTCAGGTCACTCTCGAGAGGCTCGTCCGCTCTGATGAGAAATTTGATAAGAATGTAGATTTAAAGAACTTAAATCAAATTATGCATTGTTCATCGTACTTTTGATAGCGTCATTTAAATTCAACAATTGGAACAATAAAAAATAACATAATATTAAAGTTTAAAAATTGGCTAGATTCCCTAACCTGGAACAACAAGGACAGCCAAAAAGTCATCTGTGATAATTAAGCCTTTTAAATTCCTGGTTAACTTGCGATTCAATCATTTTAAAAGAAGTATGTGAGAAATTTCAACATACGGTATGTAAAAAGTCACCTCAGCAGATATATCTGAATAGACAATAATTCATTAAAATAACATCATTAATGTAATGAACCAACAAGTGTCTGCTGTGCTGCTGGTGCGGTGTGCTGGTGTTGGTAGAGGACGCGGATCGGTTGCTTTTGCGGACGCTGCCGCGGATGTCGACGCGGCCAACCACCGGGATCACGCCCCGCATATCAAGGCCGTCCTCCGTCAGCGTACCCGTCTACAGAAGAAGGGAATCGGGTTAAAAAAATAAGTTTGAGGTGTCTGGAGATGAAGATAATTGAATAGTAAGAAAGAAGGTTGAGACTTTGGAAGTTGAATGGAACTGAATGGAGAGAAAGGTAGATAATAATTTGGAGTAGAAAATAATTGAGCTGAAAGAAAGTTAGTTGCGACGTTTGGAGTTGAGGGGAATATTTAGAGTTGAAGGGAAATTTGCTGCAGGAAAGTTAGCTGTGAATTTAATGGATAACAAATCATCAATGCATGATCGTGAGCAGCTATTATTAGAACCAAGGGTTAAAATTAAAGGAAGGAAAGGTTTCAAACAGATAAACGTCGTAGAGACATCTATCAAAGGAGTAAATTTGAAAGGACTCACTGTCTTCAATGAAACTGTACGGTCACAATCATTACAATAGGAATTCAAGCATTTTCAGTGCAAGTGTCACTACATTTGTTTCAACAGATTCTCCGATGTTGTCACTTTACTCATAACGTATAATCCAAATCTCTCCAATCGAATAAAAAATTCACACATGTATTAAAATCGATATCATTCACAATGGCAATCTGGAATGTCCTTAAATCGCTTCAATGTTTTCACCTACAAAAAATGCGTATAATCCAGAACTTAGCAGACAATTTACCTTGTCAAAGCAGAAGCAGTTAAGCACGCCGCTTATGTTGACCGTGCGGGGCGAGATGCAGTAAATACGCGCGCTTTTAAGGCGCCTCAAGGCGTACAAGATGCCAACCTGTGAGCATTGTCGAGCATAGTGAAAAAAAGATAACAAATACGACTATGAATGCTACATATTATCGTTCAATTTTAACTTGAGCAACAACAAGACAGAACAACATTTTCAACATATTAATGACGGGATTAAACCCATTTAATATCCATATATCACATACAAAAAATGAAGACAATCTTAGACAAAAATAAACATCCAATATAAAATTGAATTTCATCTAAAAGTAAATGCGTGAATTTTGCAAGAGTAACATTTACCAAGTCTTAGGAATTGATTACACTTGTTGCTAAAAATAGCACGTATCAATATAGTTAAAAAAAACACATTGCGCACTCACCGTCATCGCCATGGGCAGGGCTGGAGGGATGACGATAGTGATGAGGTCAAGGGAGTCTACGATGATTTTGGGAACTGCAATGCCACGCATGTACTGAAATTGCAAAAAAAAACTTCAGTTCGAGCGCCAAGATTCAGAAAAACATTCAGTATAGGTGCTTAAGCATAGCTGTGAATAATACGAGAAAACGCTTCAAAAATAGTTGATAAACCTGATGTCAGAGAGATTGTTATATAATGAATGAAACTGGGGCGCAAAATTGGCTAGCATTTTTACAAATTATTTTAAAGAAAAACTGTTTATTAGATTTCATCATTTTTCACAGTTGGTAACGGTAAAAAGACACGCAACACACGAAGATAACTATAATTGTCAGTAACCTCGTGGTCCAAGCATAAAAATCTATATAGTTAAAAGTGAAAATAATACAGAAAATTTTGTTCGTAAACTTACTTTGGTGACAACGGTATAAATGCAGCCGAACGAGGCTATGAAGGCCAAGACCATAACAAACTTGTAGGAATCTTGCTGGAACTTAAAGTCCACTGGAGGTGGGTACATGATGCTCCGTACGAGAGCACCTTTGTTGGTACTGAAGCCAGTGCGTACCACGACGGCAAGTACCCGCTCTCCTCCGTAAAACCGCGTCTGGATCACCTGCGTACCACAGTACAACGTGTGCTTTCCGTGCTCCTGTATCGAAGAGATAGTAATTGTAAACATAATTGCAAATCATCACAGTTTATATCGTCGAATCCAGCTCAATGCCAGTGTAATAATTTCGGAAAAAATTACGCAAAATTTAACAAACATTTTAAAGTTACCGATTTACTTGTCAAATTGTATAATCGTAATTTTAAACGATAACCACACACTTGACATAAAACTGGACGTAAATTGAATTGAGAAAATCTATCATTGCGAACCTTATCGAATGCCAAGTGACGCAGCGGCAACAAAACTCTTCATGAGCGGGGCCCTGAAAAATATTCCTTCTCTCCAGCTAAATGCGGAGAACTTAAATCACGCTTGCCGAAATCTCTACGCGACTTACGAAGAGCTTCGGTAGATGCCAGACTCACCCTCGGTAGATGCCAGACTCGCCCTCGCTAGATGCCAGACTCGCCTTAAGCAGATGCCCGATTTGGTCTCGGCTGAAGCAAGACGCATCCTATCAGAGACATGAAGATACCTGACTCACCCTGACTAGATACGAGACTCACTCTCGCTAGATGTCTAACTCCCCCTCGCTAGATGTCTCACTCCCCCTGGCTAGATACGAGCCCCACCTTATCAGAGTAGTAAGTGTTGGAGCGAGCCATGATAGGCGTCTTGGTTACAGGGACGCTCTCCCCAGTAAGCATGGACTCGTTGACGATTGCATTGCCCTGCAGCAGCACCGCGTCGCACTGCATCATGCACCCCTGCGCCGGCACCAGCAGCACGTCGCCCGGGACCAGCTGCTCTGAAGGGATGCACTCAGAGTGTCCGTTGTCGCGTAGAACCTGAAATTACAGAGATGTTCAGCAGATATAATATTTAAAACGTTTGAAATTTAACAAGGCTATTTGTATGAGGCTTGTGATGAAACGTCGGAAATTGGATAGAACCTATAACATCTCGTTGGGAAATAGAATGCGGAAAATGTTGTTTGAATAATTCAAGAGGAACAACTGTAGCATCACAAATCGACGATAATAAAATTAACGAAATATTCCTTTTTCCAACACAGCAAACGAACATACATAGAATGAGAAAAATGTTGTACGAATAATTCAGGAGGAACAAATATAGGTATCTAGCATGACAAATCGACTGTAATAAAATTAACAAAATGTTCGTTTTTTCCAACACAGCACACGAACAAATTTGTACGAGATAAGAGTACCTCAACCACGTCACTGCTCTGTATAGTCTTGCTAAGAGTCTTCTGGTTGACGTGCATTTGGTAGACCTCGGAGATGAGGGAAATCACCGACGTGACCACGATCACCGAAGCGTAGTAAACGTAATCGTCACTGAACCACAAAATCACCGAGAACACCTGCAATAAAACGACTTGAATGATGATAGCACAGAGAAACATATCAACAGAATAATATTCATAAAATTGAACATTTTCTCAAACCTAATACTGTAGTTGTATTACAACTACTAACACAGGATGGAGATATGTCCATGAAGATTGCTCAAATTTATTTCTCAATTGAATCATTACGGTCAAATTTCAGACAAAAGTAGCGAATAATGACAAACGTGTGACGAAAATCAGAGGTTATTCCTTACCAACTTATATATAATTTATAAACTATAACAAACTACAACGATAATAGAAACCACATTTCAATAACTGAAGAAATGATCTTAACCCACTAATGCAAGGATGAATTACCTGGAACACGTAGAAGGGGTTGAGTGCTTCTTTGAAGAGCAGTTTGGCAATGGGGGTAATAGGCACGTGGATGTTGTTAGGGCCGTACACGATCCTGCGACGAGCTTGTTCCTGCCACGACAAGCCTGTGCACGAGTGCAGGTAGCTCGTGGGGTGCTGTAGGGACCGGCGACACGTTAGTGTTTATATTTATATTATATAATACTGGTCAATACTGGTATATAATATTATATAATACTGGTCAATACTGGTATATAATACTGGTCAGAAAAGATGACCAATGATATGTGCTGTCAGGGGCAGGCGATACGTTAGTGTATATATAGTTGTTAAATACTGGTCGGAAAAGACGACCAGTGATATTACATCAATAAATTCAGTGCTGCTCAACCTATTATTACCAATTAAATACTTTGATATGCAGATAACCTGTGGTTGCATAATAAAAGACAGTGACATTTTCATCAATATGTGTAAGTTAGATTTTTACTCTATTTTGACAAATTTCACATGATAAATCTAGGTAATTCATATCATAGCAGATGCGATTACAAAAGTCAGTGCATTAATAATACAAAGAAAATACGAGCAATTTAATAATTTTTCGTTATATGGGAATAAGAGCGGCCTCGACGTCTTTCTTAGAATAAACTGTTAAATAACGCAGATTAATTGAATGCATAAGTAGAAAAAATCATTACTCAATGACTGGATGAATGACCAGTAGCTTTCAAGTCAGTTTTCGATATGTCAAGACGAAAATTCCGTTTTTAGACTTTCTAGAATCGTGTCAAGAATATAACAATAATATAGCGATAACCCGCACGTAGCCTCGTTACCTCGTCCACACTCTTATATACTATATTATACTATCCCATGGTAAACTCAACCATACTATAATATATGGTACGTACCATACTAAACATAACACACTACTTAAATATAGGTACTTTACAGTACCGTATATCCTGTTCTAAAAATAAAGGTTAATAAGGATCGCATAAACATATCGGTACTCACGCCAGCACCCAGCTCAGGCAATTTATAGAAGACCTTTTCTTCATCATCCCAGAGGAAGGTGTTTTTCTTGCACCGGAACAGCCGCACGTGCGTCGTTTCTTAGTAATTGATGAAACAATTCCGTAAGATATTACAGAATAATAAATAATTTCAAATTGTTATGGCCAATGACAAGTTGAGACTCGCACGAATAATTGAATCTTGTAAAAAAAGTCGCACTGAGTTGCGTAACTGTTACAATTATTAATCAAATTATTTCAAGGCAAATATAAAGCTAACCCATATGAATACCTACCACTTTTGCCGGACAGTAGAAAATACAAGTTATTGTAGGAATAACTTAAAACAAAGGTACAGATTCAAAATCTATGCTGATTCATTTTACGGTCTTGAGAGACAATCAAAATCCATATTTGCACACAATTGTATGCTTTTGCACTCTATCAAATTATGAACTTATTACCTTTGAAGACCCCTTTGCTGTTAGGCACGCGGATGGTGCGCAGTGTCTCGCCCGGCACCGTATCATTCCTACACTGCGACACTCTGTTGGCGACCGCCTCCCCGTCCACGGTGGCCACCCCGCCAGTCAGCATACTGTACTCCGGCTCTAGCCTGTCGTGTCGTACGCTTTGTGAAACTAATGCATCAACGAGTTCAAGAAAAAGCTCGCGTATGGTGCAAGACCAGACATTGAATTTGTAAAATAAAGCATGCGTGGCCTAGGTACTATCCATATAAACAATGATTTTGGAAAGGCTCACTTTGGGACATGTTTGAAAAGGATTATGAATTAATACAATAGTGCATGCATTGCCTACTAGTAACACGATTAATGTTATCGTTGATGAGCCCACTTTGGGACATTTTTGGGAGCGAGCAGACATAAAGTATGTCCAAAGAGTATTTACAAGTTTCATAACCATTGCGCAGATAATTCAAGCACAGTTGTATGTTAATGAACAGATTCAACTGTTGTTTATGATCTCAAAGTCTAAAATTAGAATAGTATTGCAAGTTCATCAAGACAGTACTAATGCTGGTTTGTTTCATTCTAGTGAAATCGTTACCTAAGACATGATTTAAAATTGATATCAGGACCTGTCATGAGTGTTTTTTTTAATAATATCTCTATGTATCTGAAGAAGAGTAATTCTAGAGTCACTATCAATAATTCAGATCAATAGGTACATGTGTCACGTCAGAACTTCAAAGTTAATGTGTTATAGAAATAAATTTTATGCGACACAATATTGTAGGTAAAAAAATAACAACAAAATGAACACGACGATCAAATGGTAATAAACCACTCGAACCATCAAACTTTAACAAAATCCTCCTCGTCAACTGAAAAAAGGCATATAGATCATCAAAGGAATTAAAATAAGCTTAAAATATCAGCAGACATGCCCCTATATCATGACATGCAACAATTCTCACTTACAAACGTAATACATGGAAAAGAAAAACAAGAAATTTAATTTTTACTGTAAAGTTTGTGACCTCAAACCGAGCTTAGTCAAAATAAAAACCCAGAACAATGTACGAGTGAAGAACAAAATATAGAGTATAATAAAAATATTACAAATGAACGAGATTTAAGCGCATTAAAAAATTACAGGCTAATTAATGGTTCAAGCAGGTGCCTAAATTGCAGTTTTTTTTATTTTTACATCGGATGATTAGAAGTAATGTGTGCAAAAAAGTATCATAAAAATTCAAGCAACACCAAGCACGATAGGAAGAATGCAGGATGCGAATAACAAAGCAATAATTATTAAAGTATCTCTGGAATTCTAAAGACAATTATTAAAGTATCTCTGGAATTCTAAAATAAAAGTGGCAAGCAAGCAGGCCATTAGCATATACCTGACGTCTAGCACCTCCAGCAGCAGCAACCACGCCTTCAGCAGCACCTTGCCTGCCAGGCAGCGGCGACTGCCGTGCCATCTGAAGCCCCAACACCAAGCGACAGGTGGTAGTGGTATGACAGGTGGTAGTGGTATGACAGGTGGTTATACTCATGTTGCAGTAACACTCACCACACTCTATACTCATGTTGCAGTAACACTCACCACACTCTATATATATACTCATGTTGCAGTAACTTTACTTATTTTGCAGTAACCTCAATATCCTTAGTATTTGTTTGGGACATAGCAGTCCCAGGCCAAGATGGATCGCCGCCTCTGATTATATCGTTCATCCGCCCTCATTTGGGCCACCTGATGCACGATGCTGTTGCTTGCTTCTCGCCGCTGGTAGTGTTGCTGGGGAGGTCGATTTGTCTGTCTGCCCTATGCTTGGGTAGGTGACTGATGCTAGCATATTAATTTATCAATATGTTGGACTGTTGTTTGCCGGAGGGGATGGGATCCGAAGAGGTAATTGCCGAGTGAGATGGGGTGAGGCCACTGTTGCAGTTGGTGTCCAACCCTGACGACTATGAGCCTCACGAGTTTGCCTCACTAACTCGTGAGGCTCGTAGTCGTCAGGGCGGGACAGCGTCAGCTCGACCTTCACGCCCCCCGCCGCCGCCGCTGCCGCCGCCACGAGTAACACTCACCACACTCTACTTATGTTGCAGTAACAATCACCACACTAAATACTCATGTATCAGTCACCACACTCACCACACTCAATACTCATGTAGCCGTCACTACACTCACCACACTCAGTACTCATGTAGCAGTAACACTCACCACAATGAGGACCCGGGTCGCAGCGTGCATGTTGCAGCGGGTGTAGGTAGCGTACAACATCCACCGCGGGTTCCAGTGGAAGACGAGGCGCAAGAGGCCGGCCGTAGCCACGATGAGCAGCCACGTCACGACCGTCTTGAGCACGTTGCGCCTGAAGCCCAACACCTCCTATACCGGCACCACATCCAATACATTACAACTTTAATATTTTGTGGAGAATATGTATCTTGTCATTATTTTAACAGATCAAATTAATAACATGTAACTTCTTCTAGTATTGCAGAAATATAATAAATTATGCATTAACTCACGGACTGCTCCTCTTCGCCCGAATCGATGACGTGAACATCGTTTTGGCCGCCGCCCGCACGGCTGCTCTCTCCTGAACACATGCAAGCACCTCGTGAGAACGCGGAGACAGTATATATACTGTATATATACCACCAGAAAATCAACGAGGACATCTAATCTATATATTTGATAAAGCTTTGGGTATTAATTCATTTACTAAATATTTTGAATAATCAATAGTAGCTCAATTTGTTCAACGCGAGCACAATAAATTTATTGAATTCATGCAAGCGCGTGAGTATTGTTATCAAGGGCAAATTCTATTAGATCGCGTGCTCATAACAAATGAGCAACATCAGATCATAAAATGAAAATTTTTTACACAAGAAAATTAATCTAGTCGAAATTTGTGTCATGCTAAGAGGTGAAAGTGATCAAAGTCTCTTTTCTTTAATTGAGCATTTACCATTTATCACATGCAAATGATGCCAGATAGCATTGAATATGTGATCATTGTGGCTCATCAAACTTGAACGAATGACGAGGACAACTCAACTTTTCTACTGCGGTGTTGCAGAACTTCACTACCGTAACATGAATCCAAATTTGGACCAAAAGTTATTGTATTTCAATTTTTATTATAATGATTTAGAAAATATTTTCGATACTACTCGTTCCTGGGGTACTTGTTTGTTTCTATTATTTTGTGGGAACTGATCCAAAAGCAGAGCACTAAAATTTGTCAATATTTGAAATAAATCGAGCAACAAATCTGTCCTGTTCAGGTAATAATTTTTTTAATAAGAGTTTGTTCGCATAAAAATCACAATCTTCATACAACATACAACAAATCTTTTGTACAATAATAACAACCAACCGCATTCAGATCATTCGTTTGAGCAGGTGCGAGCTGGAGTTCATTAGTTCAGTTGATGAATAAATAAATAATGACTCTGCGACTGCAGGTAACGATGGAACGGTCGTTCAGACACAGATTCACAAAGTAAAATTACGAAATCAAAACGCGCTCGCACAGCTATTAGGTCAGCTACACAATTGTCTTTCATTCGACATTTAATTCACTTAAAATTCGTTATTTGTTATAATGCACATAAATTCAAAGCGATGCCGGAAGTAAAAAGATAAACCACAGCTTTGAAGTCTCGCATTTGAACAGGTGCAAGCTCGTGCTGTTAAACAGGTGCGAACTCGTGCTACGACAACAAGTGACGAAGAAACGAACACTCGAAGATTAAAAAAATAGCACTGTGAAATAAAAACATGGTCTCGCAGTTACATCTTTAACTATATAATAATCTTTCATTAGCCATTCCAGTTTTATGAGCTACCTATAAAACGCATCAAATAAAATGTTGAATCTCAGCTAGGTGAGATGAGGACCAACGTAATTGGTTAGAACAAGTTGGCTAGTACTAGAATTTGTCACCGTAAAATTTTAGTGTAAAAGTGTTCAAATATATTCGGGGACACGCACTCGATACCTCTCGATACCTACAAGCAGCTATAAACATTCAAGTCGAAACCGGAGGCAGAATTCTCGCAACCACGTTTCTTAGAGCATCATTAGTTTCTATCATAAAAATAATATTGCAGTCAACAATACTGAACAGGGAACCAAAATACTATACTAAAAACTGTAAAAAAAATTCCTAGGTTAGATGCATAATAATCATCTTTGGAAAAATTTAAAAAAGACTGCAACAACAGAGAAAAATGAGGTTAGTGACATGGAGATCATGTAAGTGGAAATCATCTAGCGGTCATTCGACATAAAATGAAAGTGAACCCGTCGCACCATCATGACGTAACAACAGAGTATTAAAAATTAAGGTTTATGTTTCAAAGGTCCTTTGGCGACACAGACTCTCGAAGCTGTAATATAACGACCGAACCTTCGTCTTGCAACAACACAAATTGCGACACGCTGCCCTCGGGCAACCGACAACGAAAGAACAGCATTCGGTGAAAGCGATGTACCCACACAGTAGCTAAGCAGGGAAATTTCGAGCGCGATCATGTCCAGGGCAATATTCGAACTTTACATCTGTGGCCGTACAACTAAGGTTAAATTTTAGAACGAAGAAATATAATTATTCCAATACCGGTATCTCGACTAGTACCTAATATTGATTACTGAAGCAAATGCTGTTGACTATTATTTTAAGTACTGTCAGATTTACGAGAAACTGACACGTCAATGAGTTTCAGACGTGCTCTGACGTACAAATTGTACGTGAACGGCATGAGTTAATATCACTTGAATAATTGTTTGTACACATCATTATTACATAGTACATACAAAGTTCATTTTTACACGAGCACAAGACCTTGCAGCAAAGGCAATCACATTAACATAGACAGAGATCTTATATGAATCATAAAGGAATCTTTGCAACTAGCAAATAACTGAAATAATTCATCACTGCCCATTTTGAGAAAAATCCAAACACATAAAGCAAAAGGTACACATGGAATTGTGCTCCCATAATTTAAACATCGAAAGATGTTAGTTAAGATAAATACACATTTACCTTCAACTACAAGCAAACGGCGTTTACCAAATGACGCGTCATTATTTCATTAAACTGTACGATCAGACTTAATCATACAGAAATTCATTCACAGATTAACCGGTATTGCAATTAGGACCATTAGTAATTATGATGTAAACACAACAGCAGAAAATTACTATTAACTGTGTCCCTTTATCGGCAAATTAAACCCGGCAGCACAATGACACCAAATTTTTCAGCCCCTATATACAATACTAATTTGGAATCAGGAAAATCGGCATCTATTTTTACCAGAATAATCAAACTTGATTAACAGAGCATATTCTAATACTCCTCATTTCAGATTTTCACATTATGGAAGGTCCAAGAGCCTAATTTTAAACGGCAAAACAGCATCGTTACTCGCAAATTTAGGCATCAATAAATTAGTTGAAACCCCACTTCCCGAGTTTAGAGAAGTCCTGGCATAAAGAATAAATTTTCCCGACCAACATTTTCACAGACCAGTTTATTTACGTCACTGCACGCCCTTGCACATTTTTTACCGGGCGTGATTTCTAAGATATGCAAACGTGGCTCGATTGAGATTCGGAAACTGTAGAGCTTGCAATCTATATGAAATTAACATTTCCAGAAGAGATTACCCAAGGTTCTTATTCCCAACATTATTCAATTCCACTCAGCAAGTAGGAGATGAATCACTCACCCAAGTTCTGTCCATTTGTCTCCTTGAGTTCGATGTTATTTTCATCCTTCCGCTTATACGACGATGAAGTTCCATTCATCGTCTCGAAAGTCTAGGGTAAGTTATACTTTCCACACCGGAACATTGATCGATTACGTGTCTGCCACCACTCGTAAACCATCGACAGTTCTTCCTGTTGCAGTGCTCTCTTAGTCTATATCTTGAACAGTAGTCAGTAGAATCACAAACGGAATGAAAACAACTGAGAAATTCGAAATGGACGGGGCTTTTATAGCAAAATTACCAAACTCCATGTATCCAGTATACTAACGTTGAACTTACGTTGATCGAAATTACGTGACAAAATTTGCATTGTATCTAACGAATGAAGCTCCTACAATACGTCATTAAGGACGTCGAAATGGATATTTTTTAATAATATTTTTCACTTATTCAGTTTTAAAATACTTTAATAAATTATTTTGATGAGGGAAGACAACATTTCAAGTCACCAGGACGCCATCAAACATACTTCAAAGTTTTCCCGCACAGAATGCAGGGTTGGGCAGAATTCTAGCGATGAGACATGCATGAAATACGACTGAGTTAAACGATCCGGTGGCCACATAACGAAATTAGGTACTCCACCCAGAGTTGAGTGCACAAATCCGGCATTTATTTTATATCGCATGCTTCTATGTCAGAATAGATGTTACAAAACTGGGTCAAAGTGATTCAGATGCATGCTTCAGTTTAAGAAGAGTGAAACAGATGTAGGATTCAAATCAAACATAACACACTAGTGTATAACGCCAAATTAACAAATAATAAAATCGCTTTTGGACGCTGCGTTCGTTAATATGAAACATACCACAGGAGCCTAGTATTTGTCATGACCCTACAACAGTTTAAAAATTGTAAAATAAAATTTATCAGTACATGAAAAAAATAGTTGAACTATAAGAAGTAAAACATCAAAATAGCAGATTTCTCAGTGGAGGTTCAGTAACAGTTTAGGGACACTATACGTATATTTACGTCTTAATCATATACGAAATGTATTATTACTGTACTACCGTAAATTTTCGGTAACTTCACTGTCCATTTCTATGAAAAACACGTGCCGGGACATATGTACACCAAACACGTGAACATAGTTATGAAATTAATCAAATATTTCATGGAGGAAGTTATTTCGAGATTATTAGTTACTAGGTTTTGAAAATTTTTCAAATGTTCATGATTATCATCCGGAGTTTGTTCTCAGCCGGGGTTAAGATGAAGAAGAGATAGGATATAGGAAGAATAGGATGATGAAGAATATTGTTGTAAAATCCCGAAAAAGTCTTCCTAACTTGACATGACCTATCCGTGGCAGAAAGTGCTCAGTTAAAATTTCCTAACTTTTTATTTATTAAATAAGCGATGAGAATAACAAGCAAATAAAAATTAACTGAACATTAATTTTATAATTCAGTCTAAGTAAAAGTCGGAGTGAAATGTGGATTTGGCTGGATCAATGCCGCATTATAACTAATCAAAAGCAGGTGTTCAAAAGATGATAAAAATCTTCAAACTCTCTGAACCGAGGAAAAGCTGAAATGTTAGATCCGATACATATACCAAAGCCATTCAATACCGAGATTAATTTTTCACATAAAGTCGTCAAACATATCTCTCAGAGCGTTAGCACCTCTCATTAAGCATTTTACTGACAAGCCACAAAGAAAACTATCCTAATGGACTCCACATATGTACGGGAGCAGACACGAATCATAGATTCAGTTGTTTTGTAAAAAAAATAGCTGATCTATGTCTCAGGTGTTTCTCACTATAGACTACTAATGAAAGAAGTCTGAAACAGTTCTTTTGATTCATTGCTTTTCACCGCCACAAGTGAACCTAATTAACGCTAAGAAACTAGAGGAAATGTTGAACAACCTCCTTTAATTCCCTCCACAGAGGCATAATTTCGTGTGCAGCCATGATATACGAATTGCATAGGAGCTTTGCATATAAAATTTTCTGATATGACTAGGATATTTTGTTGAGTTCGTATCAATAAATAACAGCACACTCTACATAACGTTCATTTGTACTATTATTTACATGGACTTAAGAGCCTTCAGGTAACAGGTCTTCAAGTTTTCATAAATACATGAAACCAGAGACTTTCAAACGCTTTTAAAGTTAAAATTTCTACATTAACTTAAGTCACTATTTTTTGATAATAGATTGCAAGTTGTCTGCAAAAAAATTGGATAATTTGGTGCCTGATTCACTGGGGTACCTACAGTGGTTGAAAGCCTGAAAATTTTTGAATAGAGGCTTAAAGTTACCAGACAAGAGAGTAATTTAGGTAGAGGAACTATAAAGTGTTGAGGCCAAAAGTGTGGCACAGGCCTACCGTATCAGCGTTTTGGTCTCGCCAAAGAATCGCCCTTTCCAAGCTTTCGGCATGACCCTGAAGGCTGTAGCAAATATGATAAAAAATCGTTACAACTGGTTTTTTGCTTAGTTTTAATTCAGAAGACTAAAAATATGGAGCAGCTAAAGTAGTTTATAATGTTTAAGTATAAAACGAGTTCGGTTGAATTTTAATGTACTATAAGTGTATTCAGGTGGATGGCCTTCATGTACTGCATGTCAACCACTGCGGTCAATCCAATGTCAATCTAGCGGTGAACCAATGCTCTATTTTCATTTGTTGATGCCAAAAACATGATGAACAATAAAACAGGAATTAGAAGAACTGTCACTTATCTCATATAAAAAGGGAAATATTAGTGAGAACAGTCATGGGTTATCATTTTATTAGCCTACCAAATCCTCCAGATCAAAATTTAGTTGATGTACGGTACTTATATTACGAACCAAATTCATCTTAAGAATCCTCAGTTTTTCATTGACCTTCATTTAAATTTTGTATCATTTGTCATTTCGATAATAGTACCTACAGCTGATTACCGAAAACTTGATACCCAACAAAACCTCGAACTTATCTCAATCGCCCCAGTGGAGACGATTGCGCAGCACATCACTCCACAGACCCCGAGAGGCGACTGATAACAATAACAGAGCACACCTGCGAAGTGCCCCAGGAGCGCGTACACTGTACGCGGCGGTGCGAAGATAACTATTTGACTTCCATGCAGGCAGTTATTTTCGTGTCAACTGTTGTTGTCCGTTTTGAGGTGGCTTATTTCACTGCCAGGTAATAACATCCGTAGTTCGTGGAGGTATCAATTCTCATGTGGCTCAGACAAGCCAAGTGGTATTAGCATGAACTAAGCCATATTTGGATATGAATAAATTCAAATACATAGGTATTTCATACATGCAGTTATTCCTCGGAATGAATTCCAAGATAATAATTTGCGTGAATTTAAATTGAAAATACAGTGATTTAATTTACCCTGTTGCATTCTCATTAACGTTTTTAAACAATTCCCATGGACAAACAGGGAAAAATTCAACTATAGCCGACTTTGCATACCTGAACGATGTCTCAATGGATAAATAAATACACTTGCTTCTTCGCTGAATACGCAAGTGCTTTCAAGCTTTTGGACGTGAATACAAAAATGAGAGCACACAAAACGTTTCCTAAATCAAGCTTTGCTTTTCAAATACAGCTAAAATTTCTTTATCTAAACTCTTAAGTTTAAAAATTTTAACTATATAATGTCGTGATCCAGTGTGATATCTCGAAGTTATTAAAAAAAATAATGCCCCCACGCATTGAACAATACTTGAGCAATAACTCTAAGCCACCAAGCACGCCTGAACTTTTCAGAAATTTTATACTTATTTTTCAGCAGGGATGATATCCCGAGGACATCCATCGCCCTTTTAAACAAAAAATACTACGGAATTCTAGTCAACTTTCTCGAATAATTACTTAAGAAAAACATACAACATATTAACGAAGTTGATTTTTTCTTCGAGTTATAAAAATAATTCACGACGACAATCTATCACGCGCAACGCAAATAGCAGGCAGTATATAGCAGAACTTAAAAATCATCCTAATAATCATAATTCAAACTTAATTTGAATAGCATCGTCGAGTCGGCATCTTTACAATATTTTGTATAAAGAAATTGGTTCCTAAGATCTTCACAAACACAATCATACATTGTTTGGTTTGAAACAACCACTTCCCCATAAAAATGTCAACTATAAAAAATTACTCAGGAAGGTTGAAATAACTGAAACTTGTGGAATTGAAAAAAAGAATGGAATCAATTGGCAATGTACGCTCAAAACTTGCATGAGTAACAAACACTACGATGAAAAAAAGTAATCCCTCTTCCAGCTGCATCGATGTTTACCGAGCAAAGCACGATCGTTTTGCCTTGCCTAATACAATGCACGTAAAAAAAGAAGCGATCGAACGCGCATCCGTTGTCCGTTCCTATGCACCGGTGGCTTAAACAAGTTACGCACGTTGGTTGACAACGTCCGGCGAGCAGCAGCTTTCAATAGGACGTTACGTGACTCTGACGGAAAATCCAGCAACGCTTTGAAAGCGCAGCAGCACACTTGACAAAACCATTGTAAATTCGTACGTACACAGGCAAAAACTGAGTACATGCAGAAAGCTGGTACGTTTGAAGGGAACGGTCGAACGCATGACGTTCTGCTATATACTGCCAATTCGAAGCAGCATCAACTGCTTTCTGGTCAACAACAACCTGATCCGGATGAGTGTCGCTGAAAGGTGCTCTGCAGATGAGGCCTCGCAGTGGACTTTTTAGTTTTTCGATCAGTCAGTCATCAGAAAGGTTTTCATAACCAAAAGCAGCTACGATGCGCTGATTGAGCATTGCAGAAAATTACTTTTTCAGTGTTAAGTAAGCTAAGCAAGGAAAACTAATTAGAGGTGTGCCTACCTACGCCTATAATGATGCTATTTGAAGATACATCAAATAATTTGAATAGTTGGAATTTTTCTCCAGAACAAGGTTACTCATTCTCAACAGAAAAACATAGATTTTTTTTATTTTTGACATCCTTAACAATAACTTGAATAAGAAAAGTCTATTCAAGAGAAATATCTTACAATATGTTGTTCGACATGAATTGTTTTGCTTGCCAACTCTCGGTTCCAGATGGTTTGTTTTTTCTTCTTTGGAGTTGTAATATAATTTAATGTTTATTGTGCTGTCGGCGAGCATTTTATTCATTGGATGGATTTCATTTCGGACTGTATCAAGATTTCAGCTTTCATTACGTAATCGCGGCGAAATACTCATGGTTTGTATTATGCATTAGCATTGGATCCAAAGCTTTTTGGGCTTCAAATGATTGAAACGCGCAATCGTCCTCATATTTCATCTCACGAAGTCAAACTAAAGAACCGTAAAACGAGTAGCTATAGAATAAAGATTTGCGCAAAAACCATAATTCGAAATAACGATCAATGCTGGCTAGCCTGGCGCTTTTGTCGACCTCATTTCTTCATTTGTATTTATACTACACTACAGACACATTTGTTGTTCTCTCGTTGAGCATGAATTTTGGCTCATTGTTTGTTATTGTTTGTTATATTTGTTTGTTGTTCGGCTCATTGTTATGATTTAATTAGTAATGTTAAAGTAATTTTGTCAATTTCTCAAAAGCTTAAAAAGATGTATTGCGCACAGGAAAGTTAGTAACGATGCTTAAATTTTAAATAGATTAGAATATTTGTAAATCATTCGCCCGAAAAAATTTTCTGATGATCTTCGGCAGATGGGTCTTTTTATGGAACATTTAGTCGGGGAACAAAATGCACAAGCTGTAGAATTGGGCTGCATGAAAATTGGATTTGTTTACCGATTTTTTCGGATTGAGCAACTTTCACTACACAATAAGACAGTGTTTGAACGATGTAATATTTTGTCATGTAAAACTAAGTTCATGGTTTGAAAGCATATATACATAATCATATTTGTGCTATATAATTGCTCAATGATAATACTCCTCAAGAAAATTGATGCGTTAAGCCTTGAAATAATTCTCGCTTAAAATCCAACACATAATAAATACCCCGTTCAATTTCTTCATTTCCATATAAGGGCTACATAATATAATGAGGTGTTAATTATCAATGTGTGACGGAGTAAATAATTGCGACACTCAAAGGAGCGATACTTCCAGGTCAAAGTATGAATAAAAAAGCATTTTATGAGAAACACGATAATTACCCCAATTAAGTTCTAAAAATATCCAAGAATTATTCCGTGTTTATTAATACACTGGCTACAATTTCTTTGTTCTTGAGCGGCACTTTCATCGGTCTCCAGTGCGCTCGACAAAACAAACTGACCTCGAACTTGATGCTGGCTTTATAATTCTACAGCCAAAAATATTATTTACAATCATTACACAACTGGCAACGAGTGCGAAAGTTTGATAACTTACATGTATTTTTCACGCAATTGTCTATATTAAAAGATGTTGGGATTATGAAGTTGATCAGATCGAGTGACAACATATGTGGAATTCTCAGCTGATTTAGAATCAGATACTCTTGGGAAACGTCAGTCAATTGTAGTTGTTCAACACCTGGTATAATTCCTACAAAAACTTTCTCGGCAAATTTTCTCGGGAGCTATAAATAAATATGCCCACCCATCGAAGAAATCAATCTGAAATGTAAACATGTGAACTATATATACCCTGAATATCCAAAAACGACACCGTGCAAGAATCAGGGCTCAAAACTGGTGTCTATTCGTGTATTCGAACAAAATCCTACCCAATGCTTAGCACGAATGTTCCTCATTGACGGAAAATTAGCTTGACAACGAGATTTGTGACACAATATTTCTCAACAATTATGACAAATTGCACCTGATTGTTGTGTCTATTTGAACACCAGTCATCGTTTTCATATGAACACCAGTAATCGACTCATCGTTCACCAGTTTATGAACACCAGTCATCAATTGAAAAGAAGCTTGAAAGTTTGTATAGAAAATCGTCTCAAAATGCTATTATGTAGCCTGATCTTGTGCTTTGATCAAATGGTGCTCGATTGTGCCCATCAGTTAACCAGAAATTCGGCAGTGTCGGTCAGAAGAATTCACCAATTCTGCCGTGTGTAGTTAGGGATGCATACTGCAAATAAAAATAGTAATAACTTGCAAATATGCGTAGTCGGTGTTTGATTTGGTCATGAGCTGCAGATTCAATACATAAAATATCTTATGCCATCAAGTGGTGAAAAATTTCTGTAGGGTATCGCAAACCAAAATTTTTTTTAGATATTTTCCACGCGTGCTGCAGATCTTCTTGAAGTTCTCGTAAATAAAAGAGTAATCAATTTGAATAAATGAACACCAAAAAAAACTGGAATTTATTAAACGAGTTATATGTTCAGAAAATTAGTAAAAAACACATAAATAAATAGCAAATGACGCAAAGCAGTGTTGACCTTCTCATGCAGCTTCATATCCTGCTCTCTTGATTTTACGAATATCTTACTATCTCACATCGATGTTATTATATTCACCAAATCAAGCTTTGAAAAATAACAACATCTCACATCAATGTTACTATATTCACCATATCATGCTTTGGAAAATAACAACATCTCACATCGATGTTATTTTATTCACCATGTCAGGTTTTAAAAAATACTAACATCTCACAACAATGTTATTATAGTCACCTTATCAGGCCTTATAAAATAACAACATCTCACAACAATGTTATTATAGTCACCTTATCAGGCATTAGAAAATAACAACATCTCACATCGATGTTATTATATACCTACACCATATCAGGCTTTGGAAAATAATATCATCTCACAACAATGTTGTGAGTGATAGTCACCTTATCAGGCTTTAGAAAATAGCATCTCACATCGATGTTATTATATTCACCATATCAGACAGCAGAGTTACAATCTGTAGCCGAGAAATATGTGCGTGAATTTGTTTGCTCTCCTGCAAATTACAACCATACCTGGACCTTTATACATTTTGATTATTATGTACGATTGTTGTCATTTCTTCAATTCCATTGCTTCCTTTTATAGGATTATTTGATAGCCTTTCACTCGCTTGTAAGTAGAAAATTGACACAGGCTCTGCCTCTCAAAAGTCGGGACCCCAATTGACATAGGAGAATCGTTGAGGAGCGAGGACAGTGTGGAACAATTTATTTTAGTGCTTGCGTGAACATGTCGTTTTCTACGTTATACTAATGTAAAAAGAGCATGAAATTTCTTGGATATCTACGATATTTTATACGAGAAACGTTTTTCCAATCCACTGCTTAGAGTCTTGCAGATCAAACCAACGTCCTACACTACGGCCTGCAGGCTGTGGCTGGAGTTTCGGATGTTCATTTTATACTCAAATAATGCTTTGACATGAAAATTGTTCAGTAGATTTAAACAGTATGACGAAAAAAGGTTACACGTTAAATATTGCATAAATTTATACTTCCAACTTTTATCATAATGTGATTCATTAAAAATTTCAAATTTTTAGTTGGTAGGTACTTGTCACTATTTACATAACCATATTAGAGTAGCCCAAAATAAGCGAAGTTCCATTACAAACCCACACAGTCTCACTGATGAACGATTATGTCTGTCATCAAAGAATATAAGCTCAGTTATTTCACAACTGGCAGGGTGGCACATTGCTTAAAGTTCACTGAGTACAAAAGATTGGAGCAAAGAGGTGCGGGTTCGATCCCAGCTCTGTGCGTCAGATTCAGGTTAGAATCGGCAAGGAGGCCGGCGTTTAATTAAGCAAAAGCAAAATTGAAGCACTGAGTTGCACGGTAGAGACCGCAATAAGCTGTGAATGCTCTGCGATGTTAAGAATCTGCGACAGGCCTACGGCCTAATAAAAGCTGAAACCATTATTTTTATTATTATTATTATAACTAGAAAGAAAGTAATCAATTGTTACTAATTACGAAATATACCTAATTACGAAATAAAAGTATCTAAATAAATTGAGAAAGAATAAAATGTTGTTCCGAGAAACAACAGGCATGTTGATGATGGGGTTCTGCGAGTCTGAAGAACATGTAGAATACCACCAACATTTGGAGGCAAAGAAGCACCTGCGGTGCAGATTCCACGATTCCGATAACGATGGCGATATTACCCCATGTTTACTCTCTAATGACTAATCAGATACCTAGTTGCAAATTTTTATCCATGTTACACATTTTTCAAGAAGTTCTTCTCAGAGGAAAGAAGTGGAGCAAATTTAAACGACATTCATTATATGAAAAACAAATGGAGCCGTAGTACGAGAATATCAAATCCGAGAGACGTTATGAGCAGTAATGCTTTGTTAAATAGAATGCTCCCCTCTCTCTTCCAGTTTGTTCGTCTCATTTTGCTCTATATTCTGCATGGTTAGTATTACGTGCATCCGTTTAGCTAAAGGTAAGTTTATTCATGTTGTCTGCGCGAGCTTTGACTCACCAGCTCTATTCGAATCATATTCGCCGTGCTATTTTAGGCTTAATCGTAAACTTTTCCGTTACTTTCTCGACGCGGAAAAAATAACGCACCCATGCAGAACTCCAATACAATTAACAATTAAATACAATTTGGCATAGCTGCTCCTCTCCGGTAAAATAATAGTAATTTAAATTTAGTATAATGGAGATAAACCAATCAAAATAGCTTAAAATTGTCTCGGAGTCAAATTTCACAATATCAGAAGTGAAAGACACACGTATACACGTTCATCGAGAATCCAGGACGTGCGTCGAATAGTTAGAGCGACAATCTAAATTTCTGGTGGGACAGTGAATAGTGTAAGCTGAAATTGCCGTACACAGAGGCAGAGGTGATCAATAAATTTTCCATGTACATACATTTCTTTTTATTGCATTAGATTTAAAATTACGCACTAAACCAAGTAGTTTTAAAACGTCTGTGAGCGATATAACGCAAATTCATAGAAGCATTTCACACTGCAAAAATATTCGCGTAAAAAAATGAAAGAACGCACCTTATATAGAGGCACTCTTCAGGGTTTGCAATGTCTCTCATTAATGATTAATATCACAAGAGATGATTAATGATGACTACAATGAGATTTATTACTTTTATACGCAGATCCTAGTCTAACGAGGACCGTATTCATCGAACTTTGTGCAAAATATTCACTAAATAAAAGCCTGGGTTCTTTCTTAGAGATGCCAATCAATCGCAGGAAATCTATGAAAACCCAAAGTCTGAAGAACAAGCACGTCTTGTTCGCTTCTAGCCGCAACATGATGCGCTAGAGATAAACATTGAAGCTATACCAGCATACTGAGAGGACAGATCGAGCGTGACGCAATGACTCGTTTAAACACCACCAGACTGGTTCCTGCCGTGTAGGAGTGCACTCGGATCAAGGTCATGTTGTACTTCACAACGCATTATATCAGTCTGAGGTTCGCCGTATTCATCTCTAGTCTCTAACACCTAATTAATACTTCATTCAACCCGTCACGACCACAAGTCCTTGTTTGTTTGTTTGCTCAAGTGATTGTAAATAAACGGTTTTGGTTTAAGTTACCTCCTCTATCGAGTTAGAGGAGGCTTGAGTTATCACCTCAAATATGATAACTGAGACTAAACACTGTCACTCGTTCTTGTGTGACCCTCACTCGTCAGCACACATATACAAATTGATTAGGATGCAACGAGTCTCTCGGATGCATCTCGACACTGACCATCAGAATCAGACTTCAAACAATATCTTGAGAACCAGGAATTTTTTTTTTTTCGAATGTAACCGTACCTGGCACTTTATGTTATCAATCACTTATCATGTCCGTGCAAACAATTCGAATACAATTACGACAAAGATCTCAGTGAAACGAATACAAAACCAGTTTTTATAAACAAACCAAATGAATACTAGGCGCTGCTCTGGAAGAAGTATAATTTGACTATTCTTATAAAAGCATTGTAAAACAACACAATTTTCGCAGCCGCTATAACAAGTTTCTACAAATATTTCTAGAGCGTTTGTTGAACGCGTTTTTCTCCATTCAAGCAATTGAATCTCTTCTGATACGAATTACGAAAGAAGTTAATTTAGATTACTTCAGCCAATTTGCAACAACAAATAAACAACAACGATTGCTAATAGAAATTCAAATGGATGAAAATATCTTAAATATATCTAATAGAAATTAGTGAATAATATTTATTAATAGTATTTATTTAATACAAAAAATTTCGACAAGCATAAGTTTGAAGTTCACATGCACTGCCAGTCTACCTCCGCGAATAAAAAATCATTTTAGGCAGGTATAAATTTATATGCATAGGAAGTAGGAACCTTGCCTTACGAACTTTATTTGCGCAGAAACTCGGTGGGTATAAAGGGTTCACACCGTTCACTTGTAGTATTAGCTTTATTAAAAGGTGCATTATAGGTCATTTCTCCGACCAGAGATGAGGAGATCGTACTTTTATACGGCCAAAAACCTTGGTCAAGTCGACAACCCGCATGTTTCTTGATGAAGTCAAATGTATCATTGTTAGATATTGACAATTTTATAAAGATGTACTGCTTTTTTGCAGAGCCCGGGGTCGAATGGCGAACAAAGGTAGTACAGCGAGTGCATTTTTCCGATTTGACGGTCCGTAAGACGTTAAGACTAAGGTGATTAAGTCACAAGTCGACAAGTGATAAGGGAGGACGTACGTTAGGGGGCACTATAATATCGCTTTTTTAGGTCAATGCTTGGTTAACCATAAATAATAATGTAAAGATCATCTTACCTGAAGGCGATAATAGAAATTTCTCTTCGGCTGTACTGGAGGGCGACCTAGGCGACAGCCCCTGCGGCGTCCTGCTGTTCGTCGCGATAGGGCGAGCCGGAGTAAGAGCTACAGCTCTCCTACTCAGAGACAGGTTGTTAGGTCTCAGAGTCAGAGACATCCTCGGACGAACACAAAGGCTTAATTGAGTTTGTATATATTGACGAGGTCACAATATCACATACAATACGCTAGACAAACACTGCCAGACGCTCGTCTCGTGCTATCAGGTTGGGTGATGATGACCTAAAAGGTCGTATGGCCGTAACGGCACTCCGTGACGCTGCTATCTAAGGCCACGTGAAACTGCCGGCAGCTCGAACGTTCCCCATTCAACAACTCCTTTAGAAGCCGAGTTGATATGTCCATACGTCTCTGATAGCAGTATTTGACAGGTTAAGTAACTTATCTTACTCTCTTGGATGGGGGGACGAAGATGTCCCCTAGCGTATCATGACTGCAACGGTCGACCTCCGCCGTCATCAGCAGAACCTGATGGAGGGTCTGATTCGTGCGGGCGGAAACAAGGCGGACAAACTCCGGGGGACATTACAAAGTTCAACTCACTAATACTTTTGGAATGGAATTTTATAAATTTAGCCATAGTATTGATCTGCTTATAAGTTTGGTGGATCACTCTGTAAAGTCCAAGTACTTGTCATGCTCTCTATAGCAGCTCCCTGTGCACCACTCGATGGGTGCTATTTCACACCACGTGTTTCCTCGCTCGAGCTGTATCTAATAACCTCACGACACCAGAATGCTCGTGTTAATTTGATGCAACTCTATTAAACACGTTAGGATTATTTTTCCCGCGTAAAAAGCAAAAAGGGCGCGATCGGAGCAACACTGGACCACTGGAGAGCGATAGTTCACTATTGACCGGTGAAAATGAACACCAGACTAGGAGAGCTGCCGCTCGACTGCAGACGACGCTGACTGCGACCGTACGGAGCATGCGCCAACCTAAGCTCTGGCTACATTCTCCCCCCTCCTTATCTCCCTCCTAGAACCTCTGTCTCGTCTTCACGTTTCGCCCTTATTTATACTATTTCCGCTCTTACGTCATCTTGTAGTTCGGCCCCTTTTTTGATCCAATTTCATATGAAATTGCGCCAATCTCTGTTTTGCGGTCAAATTTGTAGACCACTACCATTCCTGCAATAGTAAGTAATGCATTATAGATTTGTTTCTGTACGTTATTAGCTGTATTATTTTCGTTATGAATACATTTCTTTCTTTCGTGGAGAGGAAATGTAGTCATGTACTGAAGCTTTGGTCGCGCCCTACAGCTTATATCGTAGCGGACTAGCGGCTACCAATTAAACCTTCAACTATAGGCTAATACCTATCCGCTACTCCACAAATTCGGCCTTGGTTGCATTCTCATGGACATTTTCGTTGACATGTGATCAAAACACAAACACCTATACTGCTACTAAAGAGGGTATCAGATGTCGAAAGTATAAATCAAAGAAAGAATACATGAATTTAACGATTGTGGAACAATTAATGAAAAGCCCAACTAGGCTTCGACAGTGGGTGCACTTGGACAGGTTGTATATCATCACTCTTCATGCCATGAATGTTTGTTTGTTCAGCTGTCACTAACATTTGCCTATATACTGGCTTTACGGATTTTACGTTGCATGGGAACACAATAATGGGACGAAAATAAAACTCTGCTTATATGACCCTACAAGCAAACTGCAGGGATAAATTTTCGTCCTCTACCACTATCGAAATGTAAATCAAATTCAAATATGAGCCTAGAAAATTTACTGTTCTTGCAGCTGGGAGAATATGACTTCATATTAATCATTTGGTAAAAATAGGCACCGCATGATAACTTTTCCTTGCCAGCTCACAGTTATAAATAAGTTCCTTTATCATGTATCTAATCTTCACTAACCTACATATTTGCTAAAGCATTCGGTTTCTAGTGTTTCTACCCGATTTTTTTTTTTTTTTTGCTCTATATGTCTAAATCGAGGAATGTATCAATAATTATTTCAAAATTGTCTGTTTACTTTCACACTCACGAGTTCGAGAATCCAATTTAAAAATGCATTAAACATTTATGACATTGAACCGGAAACTTGGTGCAATTAATCTCTGAAATTTTTAATTAGTTAAGATAGGTTACTTAATTGTTTTAATCAATTTTCATCTTGTAGCACGCAATATGTACTGCAAGCTGTGCATCAACTATGGAGTATCTAGTTGGTATCAAGCTATTTGGATGTTTAAAATTTGTTATTAGAGCGCGAAACTAAAAGACCAACAGAATTTTTGATGCTAGAAGATAAACATATTTGTTCGTCTTTTCCGCATCGGTTCATAAAGACGTATATAGGTGCTCATTGCACCGGTGTTATCGTATAGCGAGGCGCTCTATCTCTGATATCGCGACCCTCAAGACTTCACTCTCACAATTCACATGGTAAATGCTCAAACCTTGAAGAATAATGTACTCGCACTGTCTAACATAGCCCAGAATAATGTGTCTGCCTAATAATACTGAACTATACACTTGCACAAATAATAACTGCATGGGTGATTTTGCACGTATTTTCTTAAAAAAAAAAAACAAATTCAATTCCACCGGAAACGCTGTCCAACCATACTAGCTATCATGACAGAGACTGACCACGTATGATTAGGAAGATGAAAGCAGAGCAGAAATGTGAGAGTATTAATTCATTTTACATGGAGGCATTCCACACATCAGTTTTTGCCGTCTACCAAAACCAAGCCTGACCATTGATAACAGTGCATCAAGGCATCACTAATAACTTATCCTAATGCGTTTCATTTATTTACTGCCCCAATCAGACAGCACAGACTCTCGTCATTTATAGCTCTTCATAACAGTTGTTTCTCGTACAGTGAGACACAAATAAAGGAACCGAGCACACTGAATAATTGAGCGCGCGTAGACACGGATTGAATACGGTCACTCAGTCTTGCGTTATGTTCTCCTTTGTATACGCAGTTTCGAACCCAATGTTGTAATTCGTGTTACATTTTCACTCCTAGCGTTCACATCGACGACGTGCATTGCTTTAAAAAGCCTCGCACGCATACACAAATTCTCGGTGTAATTGTTTACTAAAAAAAATTAGCCGCCCGCTGAATGACCGCAGCAAACCTGCGTGTCCAGCTACGTGACTATACCGACCGGCGAGTGGTTGTTGCAACCAACAAAAATAATGTGCATTTGAAGCGATTATGTTCTTGGATTTATTGGCGTGAAACCTTATAAAGGTCAAACAGTGAAACTACAGGTCAGCTACTTGAGATAAATATTTTTGAAAAGATAGAGACTTTTTTTACAATTTCTCGTTTGACCAATGGAACCACTAAATTCGAATGAATATAAAAATCATCTGTGCAAAGTAAACATGCATGCCAATCTGCGAATATGAATGAACGCCGCGAATGAAGGAATCATTATGAGCTACGCATTTTTAGGCTATTGAATTAGATGGAAATGGGACGTTTCCTAATTCATGTTTATTCCGGTAATCAATGATGACTACGTTAAAAGTAATGATGACTTGCGATAACTTATTTCTCCATCGTCATTTACTCTCATGCCCAGAGGCCAGAAAAGCAGGAAAATATTACCATTATTTTAAGCCTTGTTTTAATGACTCGACGCACCAGCACAATTTACTAAGCGAATGCATGGAAGCGGGCTATAAAACACGGCGTCGTATTAAGGCATTGATTACAGAATAAAATGCTGGGAATTCTTGCGAAATGATTGCCCTGCCAGGTCTTAGCATTTTTAAATGTCGACTAATCACGGTTATTTAATTTTAACCGGCGCTCTTAACGATTTCATTCGATAAAAACTTTGAAAGTATCGAAAAAATTATCCGTGATCTTCTTGATTTCAAACTCATATCATTTGCGATGATTATATTGAAAGATAAATAAAAAATATAGCTTGGGGCTTAGCTTTGCATCTCGTGGTTTGTTTTGTAAGGAGAAAGAGTGCTCAAAGTTTATTTATTGATTACATCAAACAATCCATTCTATGTATGAATACACTCCAGGTTCATCGTCTGAAAAAGCATTTTTATTATCAACAATGCCTTTATAATCATCAAAAAATTAAATCTTAATATTGACATCGCGGTATTTACCATTCAAATAATACAACTTATCGTGAAAATTCTTAATCGTCGCCTACGTCATAATGTCCATCATCAACAAAAATATATCACTGAAAACCATATAAAGTCTATCATCAACAAAACGATTTTAACCATCAACAACACAATATTTGTAATCAACCGCAGATGGGCGAAAATTAGAGACTGGCTCCTGGGACCTTGGCTGCGAGGACGACTTGCCTGCCGGGGCCCCTGATTTTTGTGGAAAATGATTTTTGTGGAACACGAATTAAAGCGGCTCTCCATCGTCCGAGACACATATACTGAATTATACTATGGATACCTAATTTTGCAGCACTCACCTCGAAGTGCGAGATTTTCTTCTCGGTTGAAATTATTTTCGCCGCGCTCGTAATCCTGCACTTTTTCATCGCAGGGAAATTCTTGGTACGGAGATTTGTTATTCGAAGGAAAGTGTCCCAAGCGCTGCTCCAAAATGAAAACGTCGTCTTGATTCTCGTGATAGAACTTCATGATGGAAATGAACGGGTCCACAACCAATTTTTAGTCTAACTTATTGTACAGATAATAATTAAACTATATACTGGATTGTAGGGATAAGTTAAAGTGGGACAGAAAACGGTTGATCTAGCTATCGCACTTGAAAGACACTTTTATGAAAGTCGAAGGAGGATAAGGCCTAGTTGTTACATTGCCCTATGAAGTTCAGAACCACTCCAAACAAACGCAAACTACATCAATACAACTTAAATAGTGGCATTTCCTGCCCAATTAGCTATTCGTTCTTCTATAAAGATTGTATGCTTCACTGCTTCACACTGGCTTGTCATTAAGGACAGAGGGGGCTGAGCCTCGTAAAATTTTTGATCATATCTAAGTTAGTAATGACTTGTTGTATGTTCAGTTATTCGAACTTATATTCAGGCCACATTATATTAAATTTGTCGGTTATTTTTTCGTAAAAAAATATAAACAATTTTTACAAATGGACGTATAAATAATTACAGATGCTTCAGCCCTGGTAAAATCACAGATTTCAAGGTTCACGAAAACCGTTGTAAGAACAACTCATCACATCAGCTCGTGCGAAGACCCAGGGCTGATCACTAAAGGTCCCTTTACCATAACTTATGGCTGTGCCCAGATAGCAATGCTGGGCGAGGTCAAGTGAGGCTGAGAGATAAGGGAAAACATGATCTGAAGACCAACAATTTAGATTTTTGATAAATAGATAACTAAAGTAGAGTTCATCATGATCGATATTTCAACTAGTGCAAATATTATTAGCGTTGACGTTACATTGACAGTTGAAAGTGAGGGCCGGGGAAATTTTCAACGAAAAAATGGGGATTTTGAGATATAACTGTGCTTAAATGGGTATAAGCATCATTATCAAGGTCGAAGTAATATATATATTGCCGGCCCGATGAATGGGCTAATCACATTCAGTGTGAAGTCCAATCAGCGCGACGTCTGTGGTAGGATTCGTTCAACCAATTATGCCACCGTTGATGTTTCAAAATATCTCGGACGCACCCTATTCCGACCTATCACACAAGATGAACATGGGGGTTTATCTTAATGAACGATTCGACCTTGGCAATCATTTACATAATAGACAACTGACATTCTAGACTGGACGTAGCACAGCTAGAATCATGTCCGTAAATTCGTCGACATATAGGGAAACACATGAAATGCACGATTACTGAATTTCGGTTGCACATACAGTAAATAGCTGGACTAAAATACCAATGTAGCTATTCTCACCGTGCTACACTCTAAACAAACTATCAAAATTCCACATATATTCGTAGTATATTCTTCAAATCGTTATAGCCTATTGGCTTCAACAGGGTAGAAGATGAGTGAGCTGAATTCACTTATAATTGAATTTAATTTTAGTAAAAAATCAGCTTGTAAAATAGAACTTAGCAGAAGATGAATAATTATATTATGATATATTAGAAATACTATATCACATTCATAAACTTCTTCACAAATAAAATGCATTCGAAAAATAATGGAGAAAAGAAGGCTAGCTATTGTAGGCGCCAGGCGACGCAAATGATGAAATATGCTAAAGTTTGGCATGGAAGTTAACAGAAAATTCAGACGTGTCTCTTAAAAAACTGAGCCTTCCTCCGATTTTCAGCGGAAACTATGTTACATTTTCTATCGTTTCATCTTTGTTTACTTCTGGGCTTAAAAGAGTCGAAGCCTGAATGTTTTACTAGCGTCTTAACGATTAAATTACATACAAGGAACATGGATATCTCGTTAAATAACTTGAATTTCCTTGATTTTAAGAAATAACAAATCATACCGGTATTCGAAAAATAACGAAAAGTATTATTATACATGAGAAGACATGGTTGCAACGAGAGAGTAATGATTGAAAAGTCTAGTGTGGAAAAAGATCTTGGAGTTTAATTTTAAGATTTTAATTTTCTAAGCATGTTAAAACGCAAGCTAATACATCCAACAAACTTCTTGGACTAATCAGACGCTCTTACGAGTTCCTAGATGCAGAAGCGGTGAAACCGTTGTTTGTTGCTGTCGAGCGCCCGAATCTAGAGTTTGGAAATGTTGTGTTTTCACAGAGATATGAAAATTACAAAAATTTAATAGAGAATGTTCAAAGATGTGCAACAAGGATAATTCCAGGCTTCAAGGGCAAGTCATATGAAGAAAGAACAAAGATTATGAAGCTTCCAGCCTCAGTTATCGACGTCTGCGTGGGGACCTCATTGAAGCATACAAGTATACTCATGGTTTATACAAGGTCTCCGAATGATTACTAGAACTTGAAACAAGAACCAACACCAGGGGCCATGGCTATAAACTAAAAAAACTGTCCTGCAACTTATTCACGCGACAACATCTCTTCTCGCTTCGAATCACCGACATGTGGAACAGTCAGTCTCCCCGATTACATCGTTGGCGCTCCGAGTATGAACGCGTTCAAGAACAGACTATATACAGCTATGGAAAAATATATGTTCAGACTTGAAATGCCTAACACCATATCGAACCCGGTGGAAGTCTGGTAGCTATTTCAAACTATCCTCAGTCTTGAAAATATCCGGTCAAATGACACGATTTGAGATCTTCTGTGAACTAGTCACAATAAGTACAAGAATCTGCGATAGGCCACATAAGGCCTACTCTTCAGCGCCGACATCTCTATGTTACGTGATGTTATGTTATGTTATGTCTATGAAAAATGACGAAAGAGATGCATAGCCGCTGCGCCGCACTCAGCAGGGCGCACAGGAGTAAAACAATTTACTTCTTACATGTTTTCGACTTTTTTGGCAAGTATTTTCGTGATTTCCTATCTTGAATTGATTTTCGAATTTATTTCTGTTTTTTTTAATATCCTGAATTGTTTGAACTCTTTTACATTCATTTTCAAATAGTCGATCCTGACTTTTATCATCACTGACACTGAGCAAGACTGAACTTACAGATGCAGAAAGCCCAAATTAAAAAATTTAGTGATCAAAACACAAACTTATGATATATAAAATGTTAATAATCTATTCTTAATACATAAATGTTTAGGCTTTGTATGAGAAGTAATTTACAACTTAATAGTCGAGGGTATATAGGAAATGCATGTGCTTTGTATTTCGCATGTGCGTGTGTTTTGGGAGAGATTTTCCTCCTAGTTAACAAATTGATCTTTGTTGCCAAGCCTCGCCGCCAGCAGCATGATAGCCAAATCTTTTCTGCGACGCAGTTTTATTTTGAATTGTTTAACGATACTGAAATGTTCTTGCTGCAATATTTTCGTGCTGCCTCTGAGTATTTTCTCATACCATGGCAACAACAATATCGTTATTCCTTTTGTTGTCTGCGGAAGCTTGTGAGGACATGGATGATGTGGATAAAATCAGACTATTTTCGAAAGCTAATAAATCGTTCGATGTATTTTATGAATAACCTCGTCAGAATAAGATCCAACTGAATTACATATTCCTTTCTCGAAAAATTACAACATCCCTATATTGAATCGGTTGCGGAAATTTAATGATTAATTGGTTAGAGTTAATATGTTTCCCAGAATTTGAACACAAATGTGCTAGAATTTAGCTGCTGCCTAGAAAATGCGTTGCCTAAAAAACCCGACTGACGATTTCATGCAGCAAATATCGAATTAAATTGACGAGCTACGCTGCCTGAGAATTTTAATAACACGGAGGAGCGGAGCAGCGTATGTGCTGCATATTTCCCTAGATGCACTGCACAAGCTTCTGCATAAAAATCACGTATTGGTCAGTGTGAATAATTTATAAGGCATCACACTGATACATGATTTATCAACGGTAACTAAAAGTCCATCGACAGGGATTCTAATTGCGTCACTCAATAGTTTTAAAATTGACATATTTTATCCGTACTAAATTAAATCTTCAATACAAGTTTTTATCTTCATAATGTGAATTGCCAAAGCGTTGCGTACTAGCTCCATCTAGAAGCCAATATTTTAACGTGTAGCGTTAACGTTTAATTTCACTTTTGGATGGAGTTGCACTTCATTTAAACAAAAAAATAAATGAATAAATATAAAACATAAATTTCATTCCGATTGAAAGAAAGAATTTCGAATCAATTTTACTTTTCTTTTTTAAAAGACGACCATATCTTTAAATTATAAATGATTAAATACTAAATTCAAATTTCATACGTTTGTTCATATATGTCGAAGGATGAGCTACGCCCTTCAGCTTGTATTAAAAGTTGTCCCGGATGATGATGGACAATTAGCCGTGAAGTTTAACCTTCACTGCTAATTGTCCATCATCATACGGGAAGTGAAGTGAAGTTTAACCTTGGAAATTTTGGCGCAACACTTGCAAGTGACACAGAGTGACACAGGGAGCGCCCAGCTGAGCTGTGGTGTCAAGTGTCTGCCAACATCAGCTGCTTCTGACTCACAAATGATAAAGGCGGCACAGTGCCAGATGTGGCACTCTGAATGACATTGGGTACATTGGTGTGCAAAAAGTAGGCATTATATGATTAAACAGATCTAAATTAACTTCCATAAAACGTGGTGTGTCAGAAGTTAGGAAAGGAATGCACCGACACAAATAATTTCTTAAAGTTGATGGCTGTACAAAATGAATGGCGTTGTGGATACGACAGTACTTTCAGTTGAAGCTTAATATTGTTCAGAAGAAGGGACGATCCATCGTGGGTAGGACTGCTTCGTACGAACGTAGTAATTAAGGATACTAAGGAAGAAGAAATTTCATGTCAGAACATAGCATTATCAATGTTGACCTCACTAGAAAAACAATATAATAATTTGTAGGCCAGTACGATCGCGAACGATTTAATAAAATTTTAGGTGGTTAGGATAAAAAAATTCCTTACAAAAGACATTAATTCACGAACCTTTATGATTCCCTTTGATTCTAACCTTATGTTTTAGCTTATTTTTTCCTCGAAATTCCATATAATTTCAATTTTAGCGATAAATTGTCAAACATCAAGACCATGCATAAATGTGTGAAATAGTTTCAGGAATATTGAATTTTTCGAAATAAATTTAAAATTTATGAGGAATTCCTTTTATATTCTAATTTTGCATATATTCAGAGATACCAGAGAAATCATATACCAGAACATTCGAAAAGTTACGTAAGCGGCAAGACTAGAGAAGTTATTCCACTTCTCATCACCATGTCCATATGGAAGTTTTTTAACAGAAGGATATGTTGAATGAATGTCAAGTGCTGTTGGAACATACTAGATTAGTGGCAGTTTAAACACGTTTGTTTATTCCTCTATAGGAGAAAAACGAGAGAAGCGATGCTGTCTTGGATCTGGTCCAGAAGTGAGAAGAGCGCTCGGCATGCTGTTGAGTGAGGGCAACATCACGTGACTATGATGGACATAAGCAAAAAATATCGTTACAGTGCATGCTTTACATTACGATGCTCGCCAAATATTGCGAAGCTAGTAAAAAAAGGACCAGAATTCAGACACATCGAGGGAGCACCTTTCTTTGACGTCATTCACGTTAGATGCATGACTTTTGACCAAACGAGTATGTTTTATACACCGATTCATTCTCGTTGTTCTATTAAAACATTTGTTCTATTAAAATAATTGAATCTCCGATGGGTCTCGTAATTGTGAATCTTTTCGAAAGTTTTCATTTGTGACTTCAATTTAAATGCCAGCCCAAACTTTTGGCTGCGTAACTTAAATGACCAAAGACTTGCTTGAACACCAACAGTAAATTCCAGGACTTCTGTGCATTTAGATTCGCTGGCGTACACATAATTTATTGAGCTCTCTCTTTTGTAAACGATTTAATCAATTTGCCGACTACGCCGTACGTGGAAAGCATTAAATTAATAATAATTCTGTTGCCTTGACCAACCGATTTGCAGCTGTTACCCGATATTACTCCGACAGCATTTATAATGCGTTAATTTGAAGCATTGTAACTTTCACCAAGTCGCAATGCCATCTCAGTTATCCTCATATCAACTCATAAATAACATAAAAAGATACAAGGAGAGCTTCAAGAGGTAGTCGTCAGCAATTTCTTCACCCGAAATGTATCATAGTATGCGTATAGTGAGTGATATTCAATGCTTTTGATACTAACATTAAAAGTAACATTGAAATTGTACCTACCTGTAAAGTATGAAGTGTAAGTGACATGATCTACATGGTATATACACATCAAACACGAAGAAAATACTTTACAAACGCGTAATATACAAAATCATTGGAATAGTTTTATAAATTCGTATTTTTTGTATTTTTTGTTAACTTTTTTGTGCATTTGATGGCAGAAGATGTTCCTTGATGCAAGTTGTGCAAAAGATTACAGAATAATATCTTTCTTGAAACGATACATCTACTTGAATGTACGAAAACAACATTTAATGCACAAAGCACACATCTTACGAACTTTGAAGACGCATAAAATATTCGACCAGCGTGAGATATATTCCAGCCTACATTTATATGAACCTATTAGGCACGTAAGACGGGCAGTAAATCTCAAAGAATAAATCATGTATTGCCTAACATTCGTTCTACAACAACGTACGGCTCACAAGAAGTGCATTGTACTTAACCTTCGTTCTAGAGCCAAACCTCGAGGCAGCGCTGTAGCTGTTTTCATTATTAAATTGGCCTCAACTTGCCCTCTAACCCAATAAAAGTCTTTACATAAGAAATTATGAAAACTTTCTGAACATTTTCTTGTGAAGACAGAAGACAAATGGCCGTCTATCCAGACGAAATATTTTACTGGCAGTGAATGCTGGCGTAGTTTCAATGTCATGAAAAAATACTTCAAAAACACAGGTATCATGCCTGAAAATTCTACTTATCTCTCTATTCAAAAAATATATTTTCTAATGCATGTATTGTTCTGACTCCAACACCCCACACTCCCAGCGAGCTAAGCAACTTAAACGTAAGTGATGCAATCTCGAAAGTTGGGTGGACGTTGCGCCTCTTAATGAGGGAACTTTCTCGTTTTGCATTAGCAGCGTTTGCCGGGTCCTTCGTGGCCTCTGCCTACGATTTTTCAAACTAATGAACCTAAAGCAAAGTTGAGCAAAACCTGAGGTACAAGAGTCCGTTAATTTTAATGTCAGCCGATATTAATGACGAAATTAATTACCGAATAAAAACAATTCTTGGAGTGGATGAATTTTTTTTTACCTTACACTCACATGACACAAGGAGCTTCTATGCGTAAATTGTTCTGTAAATCTTCAAACCTTTGTTCTGGCATGCGTAAGACATAAACATCCATGTCGGATGATTACAATAATATCATACACGTTCTAAGAGAGCTGTAATTAATTTGTTGTTGTAGGCTCAAAGACAATTTCATTGATTCTAGGAAATTTTTGAATTTTAAGAGGTTCCCCTTAAGTAATAATATGTTTCGCATTCTATCACATTCTTCCGAACCTGTATAGTCATTGTTCAATAATGACATGCATGAGTGAATAATGTTCAACTGACAAACATAATCGTGATTATGACAATAACCGTGATGATGTGATAATAAAGATGATCATGGGGATTACAGTAGTGATGAAGCAGATGGTGTGTAGCTGCCACTGTTGAGTAAGTATTGCCACGCGCGTGCCAAGAACGCAGAAGCCGCTGCTGCCGTTCATTTGGACGGTGTTCAATGCAAGGACTTGCAGCTCCGAGCTGCTGTACGCATGCGCCCTCGCATTCATATATAAGTTTAGCATTTGCGTTTACGTTAACATCAGCAATTCGAAAATAATAATGTAGATTCACCATTAAACTCAAAGAAAAAGGTTCATGTGAGGATTCTTGTTGTCGTAGAAGGTAATTAAAATATGATTATTCGATTATGCATTCTGGCAAAACATAAAAAGTCGCATTTATGCCCATTTTTTGCAAATTAGAAAGCGAAATGTTTTGCTCAACATTAAATCACTATCATTTCATCTTTTTTACATATTCAGCATAAATATTCTATTAGAACATCTGAATTTATGAACTAATTTGTTGTTAACATATAAATGATTTCTAATTTATTTGTGTTGTGTCATCAAATATCCTCTTCCAATATTTTCATCAATAAAAAATTATCAACCTATTTTTTTGTGAACAACTTAACCTTATTTTTCGAGAAAATAGAAGCATGAGATACCCAAGATGATCAGCCTGTGTTGCAGGGAGCGAGGCACACGAAATGCTGGCCTCCTGCCAAATTTCTGAGCCTGCGTACATATACAAGAGGCGGTGTGTAGTGAACTGACTGCATTGTGTACAATCTAAACTGCCGGTCACTGAATGATAAGCCTGAGCACTACTGGCGGACTGCAGTGAGCGGCCTACTGGACAGTATTGTTCACAATACAAACGGCTTACCAATGAATAATAGGCCTTAGCACAAATGGAAGCCAGCAGTTGTGATGGAAGCCCCTGCCTACTGGACTGTATTGTGTTGAATTTCATCTGAATATCTGGTCACTTAATGAAATGCCTGCACACAAATGGAAGCCTGCAGTGAGTAGCCTGCCCGACTGCATTGTTTACAATATAAATGTCCTGTAACTAAATGATATGCCAGCACATAAATGGTAGCCTGCAGTGGCACAAATGGTACCCTGCTGGACTGCATTGCAACAAAAATCTAAACGTCAGGTCATTGAATTATTTGCCCGTGTAGTGTGCACAAAAGTTAGCATGCAGTGAGCAGCCTGCCGAACTGCATTTTTCAGCATCTTCAGGGCATCACAGAATGAAATTATTCCGGAATAATATACTCGTATCTTGGTGTTTCTAATTCAATCCTTTTAGTTGCGATGTTCCTAGAGGGTTACTTAGTGTAAAATAAAACGGTAGCTTAGATGAAAATATTCCAATAAGGAGTAAATTAATTGTATAACATTTTAAATTTGATGAATGGAACAGATCCATGTGGTTGCGGCAAAATTTAGAACTTGAACAAATGCACGTTACCCACGCAAGTGACATATTTGTAGCTATGTACATATTCAAAACTAAGAACTACGGCTTACATATTATAACTAAATAGATTTCTTTCTAAGCGACCTTGTCGAGAAGGAAAAGCCAATAAATCAGGAACATACAAATTCTACGAATTGAACGTTCACAATTTATTATGGATCATGTAAGCCTTAATTACCTATGTTTCAAAATGTGCAAATATTGCTCCTTGATGTCGTTTCTTCTGATATTTTCACTGACTTCCATACCAACACGTCTTCATGCATCAATTTCGTCTCTGCATGAACTCTCTTCAATTTGACAGTGCAGAAAGAATTACAAAAACGCTCTTCGCTTGTTGAGAAAAACATTCACGTACAGATAATGCTTGCGTGTGGCAACTCATTTACGACTCGTATAAAATGTTGTGTAGAAACATCGCCGTGGCTGCCTTGCTGAACTTTTGACATGTGGTAATCTAACTTTCACATGTAGCCACTATTTAAAATTATTCTCACATTAATGAGATTTTTGTGAACGAACAAACTCGTCTCGGAGTTCGAATGTGCCTCCAATTTTAATTATCCCAATTGACAAAAATTGGGATGATTAATAACACAAATTTTACTAATTAAAATTATTTTAATTAATAACACAAATTTAATTGGCTACATTTCTTATTTGAATTCAACAGTTGCAGCTATCCATTGCAAGGTTTAAAAAATATTCCCTAATTCGACCAATGAACTTTGCTGTTTAGTGCTCAACAAATTCCCAAGAAAACCAATACTCATACTAACTCGAGGAAGGGGGCAGTGAACCAAGTTTTGGATGTCTAAGTGAATGCAGTTCAAGGTCACTGGGTTGGAGGGTCCGCGTGCCTCTAACTCCATCGTTTACTCGAGTGTTCCCTCGGCAACTTCGTACGTCCGCACCTCACCCAGCGCCGGTCGATAGCTTAGCACGCCTGCTCACTCCCCTCACCTTTTGCGCCCGCGGTACACGGGCTGGAGCCCTACTTTCAAAACTCGCTAAGTAAACGTAAGTACTTACACTCTATTTTCTTGTCTATGATTGGTGGATTTTGCTTGAAAGGCCGTCAATGATTGGCTGATGAACTTACGATCTCTTAACTTTCTTGAAAGTATTGGCCCTGGTCTTTTATTTATGCACTTTGGTTTATGTGCTTCATTTAGAGCCTCCGCATTACGATGTTTAATTTTGGAATGATTTCTATGGGTGGCAACCGACGGACAATAATTTTATTACCCACGATTCTAGGTAGCCCATCGTTTAGAGTCCGGAGTTACCAGGCTTCTATTAACTTCATCTCGTTCCCCGAAAACATTGTACTATGTTTCTACGCCAGTATTTCATTTGAACTAAAAAAATTACTGTACAAAACCGGATAGAAAATTGTGTACCTTATACACCAACCACGAAATAGGGTCTGTGTAAGCGAGGGCTGGAAAAAAGAACTAGTTTAAAAACGAAAATGGGATTTTTACACGTCATTAACTGTTCAATTTTGCAACCTTATATCTTCCTGGCTGCTGCACAGACGATAGATAGGAATGTTTTATATGAGACATATTTAGATAAACATTAAAAATGAACTTTCGAGGAGTGGAGACAAGATAACCGTTAAAGCGTGGAGGGCAGAAGACACGCTGCACGTCAGCGCTGGTGTGTTGTGCTGCCTAAAGCTGCACCACCTGGCCTACACCAGCCCCCTGCACCACCTGGCCTACACCAGCCCCCCTGCACCACCTGGCCTACACCAGCCCCCCTGCACCACCTGGCCTACACCAGCCCCCCTGCATCACCTGGCCTCCACCAGGTCTTGCACCATTTCAGCCATTTCTGAAATACAATAAGTATAAAATAGGTTACTAATTTCAACTTGAAAATTAATCCAAACCCATGAATTGGTTTATTTAAAAGTGACGAAAAATCTGTTACAATTTCACGAATGTCAATTCAGTCGTTTGTGAAATAGAATTAATATAAATAACTGTTTAAAAACAACGTGTAAAGTAACACCTCATGCCTCACGCTGCCTCACGCTGACAAAGATGTAACGCATACGCAAGACAGGCGCACAATACGCGCGTATCGTGCGCATGCGCCGCGGGGCGTCGTACGCGCGAAGGCGTAGCGCGTTGCGCCCATAGCTCAGCGCCGCTGCCTCGAGCGCCGCCTCGGGACTGTTGGGCGACTCCCTGAGCTTTACGACGCACAGAGCTTTACGACAAGACTTATTCCAGATGATCTGTAACGCTACGATCAATCTTCGGGATCGCCTGCGGTTTGTTGTACGACACCCAATACTTTACGACGCAAAGAGCTTTACACCACACAGAGCTTTACGACGCTCAGAGCTTTACGACAAAAATTATTCGAGATTATCTGTAACGCTACGATCAATCTTCGGAAACGCCTGCGGTTTGTTGTACGACACCCAATACTTTTCGACGCTCAGAGCTTTACGACGCTCAGAGCTTTACGACGCTCAGAGCTTTACGACAAAAATTATTCGAGATTATCTGTAACGCTACGATCAATCTTCGGAAACGCCTGCGGTTTGTTGTACGACACCCAATGAGCTTTACGACACACAGAGCTTTACGACGCACAGAGCTTTACGACACTCAGAGCTTTACGACGGTAAGAGCTTTACGACGCTCTGAGCTTTACGACACACAGAGCTTTACGACGCACAGAGCTTTACGACGCACAGAGCTTTACGACGCTCAGAGCTTTACGACGCTCAGAGGTTTAAGACAAGATTTATTCCAGATGATCTGTAACGCTACGATCAATCCTTTGTAACGCCTACGGCTTGTTGTATGACACCCAATACTTTACGACTCACTGTTCTTTACGATCCCCAAAGCTTGACAACACCCAGGATTTTACGATAAGATGACAACACTCTGAATTTTACGATAAGATACATTCCAATTGATATGTAACACTATAAAGATAAATCTTGGCAGATAATGCCTGTGCATGGTTGAATATGGACGAGTTGTCAAGCTTTACGACTCGTAAGCTTCACAAGACTCAATCCAGTTAATCGGTAACGCTAGGATCAATCTGGATTTTTAGTCGATTTAGGATTAATCTTTTAATCAACTTCCAAAATCTTTGTGACTTTTGATGCTTTAAGGCCAGAATATATTATTTGATAATCATTAGAATCGAGACGAAGTTGATCTATAACACCATAGACATCGATCATTGACGACAATATTTATGATTTGAAGGGTGACTTTCCAACACTTTACAATTAAAATCATTCCAGTAGGCGCATAAAATAAATTAACTCCATATTTACCTCTTTTTTTGGACATCCAACCTCTTTTTGATCAATTGTTTCTGCACAGGAAAAAAACATTATTTGGCTTTCAAACTCCTTTATTGGCAAATAATCAATGAAAATAAGATTGCATCAAAAAATTAATTGGCGTGGACCTAAATTTAAGATAATAAATGAAGCAGCGATCAACAGGAGAATTATTGAGCAGCGACGTGAACTTGGAAGAGAAGAGAGGCAGAGAAAAATTAAATAAAATAATATACGTTTAAAAATTACTTTTTAAAGACAACACTTCTAAAGAATCCAGTGTCTCCAATGTTAAAGATGTACAATGAATTTCTCATTTTATTTTCGAATATTAAAAAAAATAATTTTTCAATTTTTTTAATTTATAATTTTTTGGGGCAAAATTATTTATTCTGCCAATTGATTCATACATTTCCTCAAGCATTTCCAAGTGTGCAAGATTCCATATCAATGGGACAGGTAAAAGTATGTCAAATATCAGTTATAAGATTTGTAGCTGACAAAATTATTTTTTCAATTTTTTATAGATTTTTTTTAAATCATTATTTTGACATTTGATTCTTGCATTGTCTCCAACTTTACGCAAGTGGGCAAAATTTCAGATCGATAGGATAAGTAGAAGTGTATTAAATTTCGATTACAAGATTTGTATTTTGTAGCAGACAAACAAACAGACAGACAGACAAGAAGTGAAGTTAAAGAGAAGTGTTGTAAAAAAGAAGACAAATAACCGAGAAGGAAAGAGGGGAAGGAGAGGAAGAGGAAAAGAGGGATATGAGAAGGGAAGGAAGGAGGATAGGGAGAGAAGGAGAGTCAAAGGAGAGGGTAGGAGAGGGAGAGAAGGAGAGGGAGAGAAGGAGAGGGAGAGGAAGAAGAACAGAAGCTAGTGACGTAAGCATGATGGTGATGACGTCACTAGCAGAGCTGGGGTCGATGGTGGTGGTGATGATGACGATGGTGGTCATGAACTTGACTGTGCTGATATGTGAAGGTCACCGCTAAAATATTTATGTTGATCGTGCATATTCCAGTAAAGCTGTTGCCTATATATACGAACATTCTTTGTAGTGGCCTTTTTTAATAAAATTTTAATTACAACAAAGAAGTATATAACATGATATAATGAACCACGTTTATATAGGAACATTTAAATCTCAGCCTGGGCTTGTAATTACAACAGCACTGTATTGAACAAGAGGTCAAATATGTCATTAAAGTTGCTAGTAAGTGGACTTTGAACTAATAACAATGAATGAATTCAGGTGATTAGATATAGCCCAGAGAGTTCAGACTCATTGAATGTTCTTCATGTTGAATAAAACTTTTTGAATGAATGAATGTTGAATAATACTCATTTAGAACAATTCATCATAGTTTCTGTTTCATGTAAAAATCAATGAACGGCTGACAGTCATGTCCAGTTACCGTCTCTCATGTCGACGTAAAGTTTGCGAGGATAATTCAAACATTATTAACATTATTGAGCAGCGTTAACCGGTTACTCTAGGGCCTAGGCTGACGTGCGGCCATATCTTAGTTATCATTATTATGTGATTATCATTTATCGATGATTCGTAATAATCGTGTCACAAAGTTAGATGGCTTTATGGATCACCAGCTGCGGTACATGAGGAGGGCCAGCTGCGGTACACGTTCGTAGAAAATTATAACATAATAATAACAACCTAATGTTAATAACCACATTATAACAACGGTCTAGCTCTCTAGTTGTTCTCTGTCCGTTGTCATGACGATAGCTGGGATCACGAAAACAATTCATGACATTAAAAAGACCAACTGTTATAGATTTTCAAATGTACAATCCTAGCGCAGAATCTTATTACTTGAAACAAGGAAATGTACTTTCCTTAATCCCCTGATGAGAATCCGGTTCCCAAAATATACAGGGCTCGATATTTAACTAATTTTTTATCGATTGCCTTTGATGAAAGAGCAGAAGGCATCTAAGATGAACAGATCAATAATTAATTTAGCTTGGATTCGTCTTCAGTCAAGTCTCCAGGCGACGATGACCTGCGCCGCCATGACAACCTCAAACTCCGGACGACTTTATTCTTCTTCTTTTTTTTGTTGTTGATATTGTAATAACTGCTGCTGCTGTCAATACTGTTGTTGCAGCTGTCAATACTGTTGTTGCAGCTGTCAATACTGTTGCTGCTGCTGTTAAGACTGTTGCTGCTACTGTCAAGACTGCTGCTGCTGTCAAGACTGTTTCTGCTGCTGTCAAGACTGTTGCTGCTGTCACGACTGCTGCTGCTGCTGTCAAGACTGTTGCTGCTGCTGTCAAGACTGTTGCTGCTGTCAAGACTGTTGCTGCTGTCACGACTGCTGCTGCTGCTGCTGTCAAGTCTGCTGCTGCTGTCAAGACTGCTGCTGCTGCTGTCAAGACTGTTGCTGCTGCTGTCAAGACTGTTGCTTCTGCTGTCAAGACTGCTGCTGCTGCTGTCAAGACTGCTGCTGCTGCTGTCAAGACTGTTGCTGCTGCTGTCAAGACTGCTGCTGCTGTCAATTAAGACTGTTCACGACTGTTGCTCCAGTTTTCATTGCTGTTGCCAGTTATTGGACCGGTTTGGTAATTATTTTCTAGATACCTGGTCTACAGTTGGCCTGGATTTTTCCATATTAAATTTTTATTCCTTTTGTGGCTGTTGCCTAAGCTGCGATTGATGTTGCTGTTGTTAATATGACTGTTGCTTCCTATGTTGATCGATGTTGTGATCATGTTTGTTGATGCAACGTGTACATTTATAATAATAATACTATAGAATTTCCTTATTTTGTTTTGTTGTTGTTTAATAAGATCTGCACACATGTTTTTATAGTTTCGTTTAGCTGGGCGAAATTGCCCCCGGATTCGGAGCACGTACGATGAGGTTGTCTTACACACAGCGCTCGTTTTGTGTTATTGCAGAGAGTGTGAGACGCTCGTATCAACAATACAAAGCTTTTGGCGAACAGAAAATTTACGGAAAAAATACGAGCAGAAAATTTTTCGGTCGTCTTCTTCGGGATAAATCATCTTGAGATTAATTAGTTTCATTAGAAAGTCTTAGTTTATTAGCGTTTATGTGTAATGTATATGTGATGATGTTGGGTTCAATTTACTGGTATAAAGTTTTTATATTTATTCAAGAACAGTTCAGAATCACGATCATTACTAGGTAGACTATTAAACTAAGGAGAGACTATAACTATAGAGAGTCTTCTAGAGAGGAGAGGGACTTCGCTCTGTCCTGCCGAGACAAACAAATGGCACAAATAAATATAGGTCGAAATGAACAATACAGAAAGATAATTCAATAATCCATAATACAATAATTCATAGACACTTAAAGAAGAGCACTGATCCAAATTCACGCGTACCTGAGAATAGCGTACTGCAGCCTATAATAGCTCAGTCAGCCTCACAAGGATACCAGAGACAAAGTGCTTTAACTTGACTGGCTATATAGGCCTTACAACAAGTACTGTTCCGACAAGTAGTGCGGATAACCTTGTTACAGTATAGTTTTGCGAACTGTAAAGAATTGGATTCTATGGAATCTATATATCAGAGAATTAATACTTATCTAAATCATCATTTGATCATGGAATCAATCTGATCTAAATCATCACTGCGTTTAATTCTCTCGTCCTATTCGTTGCTACGATTATTTTTGCTGTCTTTATAAAGTAGTTTAAGTCTTTGGCTACTCTTGGTAAACCTATGGCAATATAATCATAGAAATTATTGCACATTTGAAGTAGTAAAGGCTCAGGCAATATAAGCAAACGAACATGGATGTAACTAAAGTCCAGAAATATGTTATATCACATCTAAACGGTTTCTGTGATAATTTCAGGTATGCGGTTTTCGTCGTTTCTACATTAGGTAATTAACCAATAACCACCGCAAATTAACTTGGATCTCCAATAACCTCTGCAAATGATGTAATTATGAAGCTACACAGTGGCTGATGTAATTCCAGCTACGGGTCATTTATAAATTAAGAATTTAATCAATAACAGCTGCAAGTTGACTTGGGTGTCTGCTAAACACGATAAATACGTTAATTTTACACTAGTGCAGTGACATTAAACATTTCAGGCATATGCATGGGTTAAATCGTTCAGAAAATAGGTAGTTATACCGATAATTGCTGCTAATGAACATGGAGCGGCACTATATAAGCTCCAGAAATTAGATTATTTTACGTGCGCGCAGAGGCTGTGATACTTTCAAATACATATATGCTGGTTCAGTCGTCAGTCGATTAACGGCAATTATTGGTATAATTACCTATTCTCTGAACGACTTAACCCACATGCCTGAAATGATTAACGTCACTGCCATTAGGTAGTTAACCGTTAATTGCCGCGAATGTCCTGGGATCTTCACACTGCTCGAAAAATGAGTTCATTTACACATACGAAGTGACAGTCAAAATTTTAGGCAGATGTTCTTTATCACCTTTGAACCCGGTAATCAACCTATAACCGGTAATCAACCTATAACCACTACAATCAACTTGGAGCCTAAGAAAACTCAAGAATTATGCCTGCGCAGTAGCTGTATATATTTATTTATACCTGCTTTATTTATAATTATATCTATACCTGCACAGTAGCTGTAAGAATGTAAGGTTTATGGAATCAGTCATTTCAATATAAGGTAATTATAATGCAAGCTTGTAAAAAAAGTATGTCAATTTTGGTTACAAAAAACACCCATTAACTAGTTTTATACGTACTTTTGTCCTCTAATTGGCACTACAGTCTCTCAAGACATCCTAATATATGACACGAAATAAAAAAGCAACGACCACCAGAATTCTCTTTCATATCGAAGTCCATTTTGTGATTCTCGCTGTTTCTTTTAATTTTTTGTGTCTTGGCTTTTTTGTCATTTTTTCACTTCATTGCTCAAAAAATAAACACCAGTGATGTTTTCTTGCAAATATTAGAGTTAGCCCTACCTAAAGCATAACTAATAGTTACTCTAAAATCGAATTCAAAATATAAGTCTCAATTTATACGCAGACTTTTACCTAAAAAATGTGGCCACTGATGCAAGTTTCAATAGGGACGAGCGAGTTCCGAAGATTGATCTATTTAAATTATCTCATTATCTCAATAATGTTATTTAAAAGTTTCGTGAACATTTCATTATTGAAATTCAAGAAGGAATATCATTACAACATGCAAACAAATTTGCATCTTTTAAGAGCCAAACTAATGAAGAAATCTTCCGACAACCCACGACTGCACAGAAATTCGATTGCGTATAAATTCGCTTTTAAAAACGATCTCGTAAATTGAGCTGCCATTGTCACGCAAATTGCAATCCGGAAAGGAATTTCGAACGCAATTAGTTATTCCTCTTGCGAAGAAAAAGCAGGTTCTGCATCGTGCAGTACCGGAAGTATAATCTAAGCGAATATTTCCTTGTCCCCATTGAACAATATGCAGAAAGTGAACCTTGTAATTATCCGACTTACAATTGTTCGTAATGTTCTGAAGGTATTGGTAGTAAGCTCGAGTTTCACTAGCAATGATCGAAATGCTTTTTTATAAAATTAATTATATTTGCAATATTGTTGAATTAAAACAAATCAAAGCAATTGAATACTCATAAAAATTCGCGAAAGTATCTCCTTATCTACAGTACTATCAATGCAAGCATTAATTTAGTTATTTTTTAAACCGTGTACGTATGTAAAGTAAATCTTTTTGGTTCGTCGAGGCGCATTTAACTCGAAAATAAATTTTAGAATTTCACATAACTTTCACCAGGCAAACAATTTGAATGAGGAAGGGCAGACTCAACAACTTCACGAAAATAGCCTGAGGATTTGGCCTTTGAGAAGCAATGGCTTGGAACGCAGGAAGCCATTACGCCTTCGCTTAGTCCCAGAAAATGAAGAAAGTCAGTCAGATCCTCGTGACGTCACTGGATCTTGCGAATAAGATTCAGAGAAACGATTGATAAATTTTGGCGTAATTTTGGAGTATATCCTCTGCAACGTTTTATTAGGGCACCAACTGTCCTTTGCGCGTGCGATTTAAAACTGTGATCTCTTATACGAAGTTTTCTCGTGTGATCCAAAAATAACTGCCATCTGCAATGAAACGTACGCATGCCGCAAACAATTATGAACTAACTGCCATCTACGATGTAATGCATCATCATTAAATTGATTGCCACCAACACTTCGTCACTACGATTCAAAATGCCATGTAAAACGGAAAATCAGTAAACTAAATGCCCTCTTTGAGGCATCTTCATGTTACCCTATGTCTTCAGGTCGATTTTCAAAATACCAAAAGACATGTGATACATACACCATACATACGCTTTTCACAAAGCGCTAGATGGACATACAGTATCTTCCATTGGTCCTAAACAATGAGTCGTGTACGTTAACCTGTTGGTCCACAAGGTACTCCCAGAAGCCCCTGTACCCGGTGTGCCAAGGACCGCCTCGCGCTGCCCTTGGCACAGCGCTGGCACCTCTTGAAGTGACAGGGTCAACTTGAGGCAGCAGGCGCAGCTTGAGCGATTCCCGTCCACTTGTGATGAAAATTTTGCAATTAATAAAAGTGAGACCCGCGGTCCATGGCACACGCGCGTGATGTACGTTGATGGAGGTGGAGCGAGCATGAAATCTTAATTAAATGAATCTATTTCACCTGCCGGGAAGAGGCATAAGCAGATGCCAGCACCTGCACTGTTCATGGGACGCTGTGACGCAACACGCGTGTGATGTACGTGCGTGTTGCGTCATTGATGGATATTTTGGAAGTACGCGTACGTTTATTATGTCTCAACAAAGACCGATTAAATATTAGGCTACCAAAATATCAAATATAAATTAGACACCACAAACTCCAAAACGAGAACGAAATCAAATATCTCTCAGAGGTGGAGTGAGCTGTGACGCAAGACGCGCGTGATGCGTGCGCACCTTGTGCGTCTCGTTATAATGGAGGCAGCGACCAGGCCTCATGAATTCACTCAGCGGCGATGAGTCGGCCCTATTGAAGGGTAGCATCTTGCCCTCGATCGAGAGTACTTTAAATCCCTAGGATGGCTGCTACCCTCACCCTATGTCCTACCCACATGCTATACAATGACCTCGTATCGAATTTTGTGTCCTTCCATCGAATATCTTGCGTATTCTTCTCTCAAACTAGAGCTAAATTCATGGACTTAGCGTTGTCCTCAACAGCCATGCCATGTCCTCTCCTCAGGCAATGCCATGTCCTCCCCTCAGGCCATGCCGTGTCTTCCCCTCAGGCCATGCCATGTCCTCCGCTCAGGCCATGTCATGTCCTCCCCTCAGGCCATGCCCTGTCCTCTTCTCAGGCCAAGCCGTGTCCTCTCGTTGAAGATAGAAGCGTCCTCAACCCTTGCTATGTTGCGTTCTCTCCTCGACGTGTAGTGTTGGTCTTCACCGCGTCTTCCCTCAACCTTTCCCTCTTCAATTTTCCGTCACTCTCCTCTATGGCACTCTCTTCCACTCCCCACTCCCTCCCCTCACACTACTCCCCTCCTTCAAACCCCCCACGCCTGGCACAGTGAGCCGATGAGCCGAGGAGAACACTCTGGTCTGCTCAGTCGCGCTGCTGCTGCCGATGGTGAAGCAACAGAACAATTGTTGGTGCGCTCTTCGTCTTAGCGTTGTTGCATCCATACACTCACTGCCTACACTTGTTTCCTGCCAATTATCCTGTTACTCCTATTTAATCATCGTCTTTATCATTTATTTCATTGACGCCGAATTCCTCAACGGTCATCGTATTTACTAATCTATGAAAATCAGGCAACAAATTCCGCTTTGAGTACATTTTTACTCGTACGTACAAAATAATTTTAAATCAATCCCATCAAGAAAGTACCGATATTATCTCTCACTTTTACGTCACATCGCTGCATTTTTACAATCGTTGCTTCTGCTTATCTTGTTTTCCGCCGTGACCGAGATTCGAAAATTAGGCTCAATTTCAGCCAAATAAATTCTCGCTCCAGAACAGCCTATATGGTGAACAGCTGATCCTAGGCCGCACTATTGCACTTCTTCAGAACTGCTCAGCGTCTTCGTTCACAATCAAGGTGAGTTCTACTAAATATTTTACACTGATATTGATTTGAGTTCTATAATTAATATTTATTATCTACCACTTATTATAATCGGAAAATTTTCTTCGTTGAGAAAATCATGGGTAAGAATATGATAATACAATCTAAAATTATTTTATGTCTGTGAGCCTTGACAAAAATACATGTTAGATGTTAAGAAATATAGAATTATTACTTGCATTAATAACTAGTTTTCTCTATTCTCGTAGTTCTGCTTTGTGATTGCACACCGCATTATTTGTATTTATATGTAAATTTATACATTTTATGGAAAATCTATGAGTTTATATGTAACCTATAAGTTTATATGTAAATTTATAGATAACTATTCACCCAGACTACTAAATACAAGTTAGATTATAAGTAAAGTAATGAATAGGCCTTTGTCAGTTGATTGAGCCACTAAAACACAGTTACTTCAAATAGATTGAGCAATAATTTATGATATAAACTATAAATGACATTTCATGATTAGGAAACTTGATTATCATCACGAATCTTCGATGTGAGAGGCATTCTGAATTTTTATCTTCTATTTCCTAACTATTGGATATGAGCACACTTTTCACTGAATTATATATAACGTGATCATGTACGAGTTCAATTCGATGACGTTTATAAAACCTTTCAACTAAGTCAACCAGAAAACACCCTTCAAAGTTTAGAAATATGATGTTGCCAAACTTGGGTTTGGCTAAAATTTCATTATAAACTGAATATTGTGTTGTATGGTATGGTATGGTATGGTATAATAGCAGATTTATTTTAGTCGCATTATTTGTATTTTTTAGATTCTATGATCATCTATGTAAAGAAACCAGAATATCCCAGTGCCCCCTACATTTTAATATCAATATCAATAAACTACCATAAACTACAATAAACTAAACCATCTTACATCCCACGATGTCTCATACAATGCGCTCAAGCAGCGTCTTCCATTAAGG
>NW_025934198.1:0-2804 GCF_000764305.2 Hyalella azteca | reverse complement strand
TTAATTTATTTGGTATGTAATATCGAATAGCTAGGCGTGGGTAACTGAGAATTGAGGAATTGCATTTTGTTGGCGCATTTGTGGTTGGTGTGACTGTAGTTGGCTTGCGGTGACTGAGAAACAATAGTTGCTCAGCCACCGTTTAGCCAATTCAACCCTTCAACTCTTCCCATAAAAACCCTATCCATCATCCCACCCAATCACCCACCCCACATCATCCACACTATCACCCACCCCAGCATCCCTCGTCCCTATATCCCTCGCTATCATCCCTCTATGCAACGTTTGCAGGTATTGACGAGTCTTTGTCTTGGATCGCAATGACGTCACTCAAGCGAGCACGCAATATAAGATGGAAGCGATGCGCAAAATCCGCGAAGTTTTTCCGACGCCGCGGATGAAAAATTGCGAGCAGCGAAGCGTCCGTGCCGGTGATGACGCGAGATTGATGGCGGACTGTCTCATGGATGACGGAGTTATGGATGACGGACTGATGGATGCAGGGTATGCNCAATCTGTTTACTAGACCAGCAATCTCTTTACTAGAACCGGAACCTGTTTTCTAGACCAGAAACTGTTTGGTAGACCATTGGTTGGTCTATCAGACCACACTAAAGACCCGGATAACAGATCACAGATCTTATACCGTAGTATGGTTCACCAGCAGCAGCACCAGCAGCTTAGGTTGTGTCTCGAAATGTCTCACGTTTGCACCATCTGTTACTCTGTTATAACGCAGACACCATCTGCGCACTACACCATCTGTTGCACAACTGTGGTTCAATAATGCATAGCATTAAATTAACTGTACTATGATGTTACATTGTTGGTTTGCACGGTTGTGGTGCACTGCAGTATTACACAGTCGTACTCACACGCAACTTTTCGATCATCACATTATGAGTTTTCTGTTCATTATCACGAACATGTTTTATGTTTCGTTGTGGTACAATGTCGTCGTGAACAGTGTTGTGTTGAACAGGCGGTTATCATAATTTTTTTATCTATTGACCTAGCAGTGGTAATAGATCAGTGTAGATCAGCAGTGGTAAACCAATATTGCAGTGGTTTATTTGTTTTATGTTGCAGATAAGTTTGGTGCTGAGGATTTTATTTCTGTCTTGTGTTGTGAGGGATCTTTTGCTGTATATTTGGCTTTTAAAACATCACATTACAATGATACAGGATAAAATAATGTGTGCTGCACTATTGTTATTTGAGCAATCATTAAGAATACGAGCCGTCATCATTGTGAAATGGATATTAGCCATCATCACACGTAGCAGGGATACGAGCCATCATCACACGTAGCAGGGATACGAGCCATCATCACACGTAGCAGGGATACGAGCCATCATCACACGTAGCAGGGATACGAGCCATCATCACACGTAGCAGATATACGAGCCATCATCACACGTAGCAGGGATACGAGCCATCATCACACGTAGCTAGGATACAAGGCAGCCCGAGAGTTCCACTCGCTTCTCGCAGGACGCTGAGCAGAATAGTGATGAGGGGTGAGGTATGGTGGTGGTGATGATGCTGTGGTGGTGGCGATGATGTGATGATAGTGGTGAGGGATAGTGATAGTGGTGACGGATGGTGATAGTGGTAAGGGATGGTGATAGTGGTGATGGATGGTAATATAGTGGTGAGGGATGGTGATTGTGGTGAGGGATTTATGATGCTGAAGTATAAATTTTGGATAGTGAAGATAATTAATTGTTGTTCATGCGGCTTGTCGTATTAGATTTCCTCATATGTTTAGATAACCTAAATCAATTCATTGCGAACAGATATTAAGATGATCTAAATAATAAGAAACCACATTGTCATTGGAAAATAGCTGTTCTCGATATATACAGACCAGCCTGAAAACACTGTACTCTTGACTCTACTATGCTGACTTGCACTGCGAAAAATAAGAGAGATTTTCAAAAACCCGATGCCTATTTTTGCTCATATGTGATTCTTGCTGAAACATTAAACATTTCGATCGAGCAAAAGAACGTGTCATCCGTTTCCGACTCGTGCTATGGATAAGAAATTGTGTCACTATAAAGACAATATCGCTCTCTCATCTTTCTGAGTGTTGTAGTCAGTGATGACGTCTGCAAGCGAGGCTCGTCAGGTCACGAACGTTCATCCCCTAAAAGCAAGCGCTGCAAATGCTCTACTCAGCGAAATTGTTGGAGGAAAAAATCCTGGTCGTGCGTTAAAGAGGATAATGGATACAAAAACTTGGTTCAGTGGAGTTCACTTCGTGGCTATGAGAAGATTGAGCAACAATGCTAGAGTATAGAGGTAGCTGCCATATATATAACTCAATTTCTGAATGGCATTTAGTTTTTGAAATTTTATGCACTGGTTACATTCAAGTCGATATCCTGTTAAAAATGTCCCCATTTCAATCAAATTATTAATAAACTTGTCGCATTATATTATACATTTGATTCTATTATATATTAAAATAGGACGATTTTGCATAACCTCTGACTGGAAATGCCAATACAGCAGCTAGGCTACACTCAGACAAATCCGTGGGACTTTGGCTGATGCACTTTTTGCCGTTGTGTGGGTCATCGTGATCCAGTTTGGCCCTATAACAAAGCGTATCAGTGCTACTGGCAGATGATATGTGCTAATTTTTGGACAATATGACTCAGTAATTTTTGTATTGTACAATTAATTAAATACGTAAAATCAATAACTCAGTAAAAATTTTAAAAATCAGTAACTCAGTAAAAATTTAAAAAATCAGTAACTCAGTAAAAATTTAAAAAATCAGTAACTCAGTAAAA
>NW_025934197.1:0-343 GCF_000764305.2 Hyalella azteca | reverse complement strand
TCGAAAATACATTTTTCATTATCAAGCTGGTGAAGGTTTTACAACATTTGAAATTGAATTTGAAATGACTGAAGTACATATGAATGGTATAGTGGGTCGCATATATAGTGCGTCCGCAGATATATATATATATATATGTGATTTTTATAATATATTTATTTATATAAAATGGTCATTTATAAAAGTTCAAAACGGCCTCGTGTAAAAAGTATTGCATGCAAATCCATTTTATTAGATCTATTGATCGCGCCTGGTTTGTAGCTTCACAATGAGTCCAAACATATCGCGATTAATGATCTATAAACAGAGGTGGGCAGTAGCGCGCTACATGTAGCGGTAGCGG
>NW_025934196.1:0-816 GCF_000764305.2 Hyalella azteca | reverse complement strand
TATATATACCTAGTTACTTATCTTCGTAAACGGAAAATGTACACGACAAGAAGCAATCCCGTGTCCGGATACCATGTGCGAGATACCGTGTCAGGATAGTTTCGGGGCCCGGGCAAGGTTACCGGTTTAGAATACCGTGTCCGGGATACCGCTTCCGTCGGGATACGGTGTCCGGGACCCAGTTTTTGTGGGCGGGCGGTTAAGTGGGTCGCGGGTTTTTTGTGGGTCAGCGAATATATAGTGAACGGCTGCTGCTGTTGCTGCCGCTGCTGTTGCTGCTGCTGTTGCTGTTGCTGCTGCTTTTGTTGCTACTGTTTTTGCTGTTGTTGTTGTTGCTACTGTTGCTGCTGTTGTTGCTGCTGTTTTTGCTGTTGTTTTTGTTGTTGTTGTTGCTGCTGCTGTTGTTGTTGCTGTTGTCACTGTTGCTGCTGTTGTTGTTGCTGTTGTCACTGTTGCTGCTGTTGTTGTTGCTGTTGTCACTGTTGCTGCTGTTGCTGTTGTCAGTTCGCCACGGTCAGATAAACATTTTTCATTCAAGAAACCATTTCACTTTAAAAAGAAAAGCACCAATTGAAGCAAAGACGTCCAAAAGAATTCAAGAACCAATACGCCCTCTCGCTGGTCTCTAAATGGGTCAAAATGACCCGAACAAGGACAAAAATTCATCGCCATTTGGATAAAGTCTCAGTTATTTTTCTTAGTGTAATTATGATGAGCCGAACTATCGAAAATAATTACTAGAAAATAGCTGTACACAGCACGGCTGTACACAGCACGGCTGTACACAGCACGGCTGTACACAGCACGGCTGTACAC
>NW_025934195.1:0-4378 GCF_000764305.2 Hyalella azteca | reverse complement strand
ACTATGAGAGGCAGGAGCCAGCAATTTATGGTGAGTGAAGCTAGAGTATAGACCTGTATTTTGCATGTTTCACGTCAGGTTTAATTTAGCTAGTAAAAAAATTGCATCATTTATAAAAAAAAAGTGGTCTAACTTATCCCACTTTATGGTACTTTTTCAAATATCACTTTTTATCATTTTTTGGAGATTTTTTAAAGCCAGTAAATCTATGAGTTCTTAGCTTCCTTTATGCTACATAGATAAGAAATATGTTGAAGTTTATGCCACTATTTTTAGTTTTGCAATATTTTAATTAGTTTTGCTGCTATAACATTTTTATGCCATGAGAGAGGACTGTCCCAATTTACCATGCCTGTGCAGCCTGTCTCTTATTATCCCATTTGACAATAGGAAATGTACCAGAATGTTTAGAAACTTCCTGAATTAGAAGGAACAAGGAGAATATATGGAAGTAATAAATTCTTTGGCAAGACATAGATATTTCTCATAAGCCCGTTGTTGTTTTCAAGCCCAATTCTATCACAAGTATAAAAATTTGAAGCTATATTGTATCTGCCAGCTAGTATGGAATATATCTACTTGGCGAGCCGTGACTGAATTTTTCGAGCCGTGGTTTTATGGATTTACTGTCAGGAAAGTAAAATTTCCAGTTAGACTCTAATCAGTGTCAGGCACATTATTTGTGCCTGACAAATGACAATTAAAAATTATGTAGTCACAGTCAGGCATAAAATTAAAAAAGCAAATCATGTCAAACACAAACAGTTTACATTCACAAAATGTCTTAACTCTTACCTAACAAATGCAGCTAATATAATGGAGAAGATGCAAACAAAAATTGATAGGTAGACAACATTTCTGTCCTTTAAAAGAAGAAACACCGTCAAGTCGCAATCTGAAGTTTCAGTCATGACTGCTTTCTTTAAACTTAGAAGGAGCCTCAAAAACTAGGCATTCAAGCTTTTTCTTCTTGGAAAAAATTATGCTTTCAATTTTTACTTATAAATTACCACAAATTGATCTACATCATGGAGTATGGATTATGGAACAGCATTTCTCCAATGTAGTTTTCTACCGTTCACCTGTTTCACTTTTATTGGTAAACAAACGCCTCTCGGAAACCAAAGAGATTGCGGATAACAGCAATTTGCGGATATTGTTAAAAACATGTGGAAGAGCGTAAAAATAGTTGAATTGTGATAGTGAAATGAAATTGTGATGAATGATAACCAAAATTGAATATATTCGACAATAGTATGATTCTTAGTAAAGCATACCAGTAATTGAGAATTGACAACGAAATAGCACATGCGAGAGCCTATGAGTACTGATAGAAAAATATTAAATAATGGAAGTTCCTGATATTATAAAAGTAGTAGATGAAGTTGCAATAAATTTTGGTGAACTTAATGCACTCTGATAGACCTTGAGGGAATGGAATAGTATGATTGTCTCAATCGACATATTTCAGAATAAAATATACCCAAGTATGAATGCATTTCAGATTGCATTAGGGGTGGGCACATGATGTTAGTATGTGGAGCAACTTTCTTAAGTATGAATGTATTTGAAATCAGGACCTGCAAAAGTCTTTAATTGGAATCTATGAAACTATTTGCGTAAAATGCGTGATATTCACCCTAAATGATGGTTAATATAGATGGTTGAATCAATTGCTATAAGGTATTAGAGCGAACAGAATGCCAAAATTCATAATCTGAACACGAATAATTACATAGGCATTTCAACCAAATTAATATAATGCACAGTAGCATATTACTCTACATTTTCATGAAGCTTCAGAAATGAAAGTTGCAGCCGTCCGCTTATCGGTCAATGAGAGTGTGTGTTCACTTCGTGGCCTAAATATTTGAATAATAATGATATATAATAATGATATAGCCACTTCTAGTCGAGTATTTNGTCGAGTATTTAGTAATTCAAATATTTGCAGAGGTGGGCAGTAGCGCGCTACATGTAGCGGCGCTACACCTAAGGCAATGTAGCGGTAGCGCTCTCTACATATTTAAGTAGCGATACGAGGTTTTGCCGCTACAGCGCTACTGCTACATTTATATATAAAGCTTTTAGATTTTACGTAGTGTTTAATATTATTTAACGTAAGGATGGCAACTTTTCCTCATTTCCTTAGATGACAACTTTTTCCACTAGAATTTGATTATATATAAAGCTCATAAAAATGGAAACTTAATGTTTTTTGTATTCACAATTCTTATGTGTTTGCAGTTCCATCAAGAAAAAAAATTAGAGACTTGCTTGCAACGACTGACCAGGCGGCTGTAGGCAAGCTCACCGTCCGAGAGTTGGATGGAGGCACCTTCATCCAGGGAACGACAGCAGTGTTTTGATCGAGCCAGTACCAATTTCTATTGCATTTTCTTTAGATGTCCATCTTGACGTTTCTGAGGAAGTACTGATGGACATAAAAAAGTTATGCTGAAATTTGACATCCAGCTACGAGTTTATTCATCGGTGACGGAACTGAATATAAAAGACGACGAATAAATAACTGCTATTTTAGAGGTCGTCTTTAGTCAGGCTCCAGCACATCATATTCTTGTCATATGTTTATTATGGTGCATGCTGAACAGTGTACTTCATAACTTATTTCATTTCTGCAGGGTCCCTAGGGTGTAAGGGTCATTCACTTATCATCGCTTGCGTATCTCCTCTCCTCATCTGCGCTGAAGACAGGAGGGAAACATTGAAGTTAGTCAGCCAGGCCCTGAAAATCGGATATGATCGGAAAGAGGGCGAAAATCGCTCGTATTGAACGAGAGGTACAGTCTGCCGGTTTTACAAATCTCGAAATATGAATAAATATCTCGTGGCCGAGTCAGATAGAGTATTATGAAGGAATTAAAATGTAATAGACCCTTTCAAATCGTAGTTACTTCCTATGCAACCCGGGTTTTGGAACATAGGGATAGAAATGTTGCGTAATTGGATAGAACCAATTGCTAAACAGTACATGTACTCTTATGAAATTCGGCTGGCAAATGCAACGAGTGAAATAAGCCGGCCGAGGGCAGATAACAGCAATGTTCTGTTAACGCAATATTACTCTACCATTAGAGCTAGTTTCCAGGTCTCGAGGTAAAAATAGCGTTGACCTTTGAGAATGAACTAGCAATGTATCCCAATTTCAAACTGTCCCCTGTCTGTTATTGAACTGCAGCTAGCACCGCCCCATACTGCTGCTAACAACCTGCACCTCCCAATCCAGGGCCTATACTTTCAAAAAAAAAAAAGTTAAGAGATCGCAAGTTCATCTACCAATCATTGACGGCCTTTCAAGCAAAACCCACCAATCATAGACAAAAAAATAGAGCGTAAGTACTTACGTTCACTTAGCGACTTTTGAAAGTACGGCCCCGCAGGACTTTAGCGGAATCCCTGTCCGCGCCACCGCTGCTCTTCTTCAAATGGATTATCTCCAGTTCTTTGACGCAACACTGCTTTGGCATTAATGCTAGTCACCACAGCTCTGGGTAAAAATAGCGATTACAATTAACTGACTATTCTTATCCATAACTAATCAATGATTAGAACCAACTAGATAACTACCAATGATTAGCGTTGAGAACTGACTAATCCAATGTATCCATAGTCCATACTTATTCCTTCTTCACAATTCTGGTAGTCGTTTGGAATCTTTAAATATGGTCGTTTTAATTTCAATCTTTAAATATGTCAATTTAAAACTAGAAATAGAACAATCACAATTATAAACTATATATAAAATAAATAAATGCAGTGTTAAACAGTGTTAGCTTTTCTTATAACATTAGTCTCCTTTCAAGTCGTTCGAGATTTGTTTGGTTATCGTTCAGAAATTCAGAGTTATCGTAGAAAATTGTGAAGCGACCGTACTCAAATCATTTAGTTCAATAATCCGACTTTCTTAAAATGTAGACCGAATTCTACGTTGTAACTCAATCTTGTATGCCGATTGTTCCACTGAAGACTTTAACCCAGCTTGCATCTGGTTTCAATTCCTTCCTAAACCATGTAGTCTGTCTCGCCAGCTAGCTTCAGAACCTGCACTACTATAGTCCTATAAAGAAAGATTGAAGACTATGAAACTTCCCAGTCTCCGTTATCGTCGCCTGCGTGGTGACCTCATTGAATTAAACAAGTATACTCATGGTTTGTACAAGGTCCCAGAAGGATTACCAGAATTTGAAACAAGAACCAACACCAGGGGCCATAGCTATAAACTGAAACAACTGCGGTGGAACTTATCCACGCGATAACATTTCTTCTCGCTTCGAGTCACCGACATGTGGAACAGTATCCCTGAAGATATTGTTGACGCTCCGAGTATATAAAAGCGTTCAAGAAAAGACTAGACAAG
>NW_025934194.1:0-261 GCF_000764305.2 Hyalella azteca | reverse complement strand
CACGCGTATGCATGCAATGCATGAGAATGTATGCTAGTGTATGCAGAAGGCTGCGTGCGAGGAGACCGTTTACGCGCTGCAGGATCGATGCAGAGCGAGGGTAGAGCGGTAGAATGTAGGTCGCTTGGTGTAGAGGGTAGAGAGGTAGATTGTGGGTCGCTTGGTGTAGAGGGTAGAGAGGTAGAATATAGTACGCTGGGTGTAGACTGTAGAGGGTAGAGAGGTAGATTGTGGGTCGCTTGGTGTAGAGGGTAGAGAGGT
>NW_025934193.1:0-2226 GCF_000764305.2 Hyalella azteca | reverse complement strand
TAAAATTAAAATCGTGCAAAATCTATACTCCCAATTGGCGTTAATATGGAATCTGAGACACGATATGACACAGCAGCCCAACATTGCAGCAGGCAATTAACTCACCCAAAGACCTCGCTGAGATCGAGTAGTAGTTTCCGAGGGCTGCCGAGTGGGCGAGATACAGCGCCAGGCAGAGCCCGCCTGACAGCCATGGGCGAGACTTCATTCTCGTGGCACTTATACTGCGATGACCTCTAATTTACTCTGATGCTAACAATCTATAAATCTTCTCAACTAGTTAATTATACTCTGCCCAAAAATGCTGGCAGTCAATTGCCTGATGATCTGAAAGATAGCAGTGACAAGTTTAACAATCGCTGCAGAAAATATTAGTATAGACACTATAGTTTAAAAACTCGTTCCCGCCACTGACAAACATGTTGATTGTGTCGTACATTTGCAAAATTATTCTCCTGTTAGTTTATTTCTTCTGATGAATTTCTCATCTTGGGTTGATATTTTCATCATTGCATCGTAGAATTTAGGCTTGCCAATTTTTGATGTATGTTATAAATAATTCACTGCAAATCGCTGGATTTGGAGAATAAATTTCAACCTAATGACAATTTTGAACGCGATTGTGATTTTGTGTATTACACTTTCTTCCCCATACGCGCTAATACTACACGAGGTTACACCGTCTTGATTTACCCGAGGTTACATTTATCCCGGAATATAGTTCAGGCAGATATCTGGTTAAATACTCAATTCTGTTTCTTTTACGCAATGCCGATGTCATTGTGTAATTGGCATTAGAGAGGAATGGATGAAAGAGAACATTTTGAGCGAAAGATTTTAGTTATAATGCTATACTCCGCTACACGAGTATGACCAATTCAGACGTAGACATTTTACTTTTCTAACGTTGACATTGAGTGGAGCGTTCTTTTCAACATTTTGGGTTTCGGGTTCAAAACAGTGCGGAAAAAAATTCATGTAGATACATGTTTCAAATCGTAAGGCTTCATATTATCATCTTCATCTCAAAAGGGTCTCTCTAAAAATGGGTATTTTTTCTAAAATTGTTACCAATGCAATGGCCATTTGACATTCGTGTATCTAAGCATTTGCCGTCTTAGCGCTTATTCATAATGTTGTTCTGTTAACATCTGTATTCGATAATTAATCGTGGTGTTAGTTGCAGCTGAAAGGTTTGTTTGATATATTCTGCGCAATCTTCGCTCAAATACTGGGTGCATTCGAATAGCGAAACCTTTTACCTTTCGACGCCGAATGAAATCAGCGATTTGGTGCTGCGGACGCAATTGGGACGACGATTGCGTTCGTCGTTGAGAGAGACGAAAAAATTAACAATCCAATCGTCAAAATTCTAGGGTACGAATAGTTTCTATCAAAACATCCTCTTAAATGTTCACCTATTAACAATTCCTTCAAAAGACTTCTCGAAACAATAAAAGTTCGAGTTAGCATTCCTGGACATTTAAGATTTTAATCCCTATCTCCAGCACCATATTAGAGGTAGCGATGGCCCATGAGAGGTAGCGAATGTCCTTAAGTTGGACATCAGCCTTCGTTAGCATGAAGTAAATCAGGAAATAATGTGCGAGGACTAAGGCCTCAAAATGGATTGCAAAACTTAGTTTTATCAATCTGCAGACATCTTTAGTTAACAATATTGGCAAATGACTTTTTGCCAATATTATGACTATTTTCGAATGATTATTTAAAATTGTAAGTGAAACCCACTGATCTATAAAGATAATGCCAGTTTAAAGGAGATTGGATGGAGCAGCTCAGAAGCTTGCAATAATCCAGTACTTGATGGATTACACTTATAGTTATAGGTGGTGTTCTGAGTGGTTGTAGGTTCTGTTATATCGGTTGTCTGAATGGTTGTTGGAGTGTGGCAGCTAATAAAATACATCTTCACAGTTAAAAATTTTCGTTTTTAGTCTCGTTCGTTAAAGCATTTTATCATGAATATATAATTATATTTAGATAATTTTTACGTCAGCTCGCTACTAAATGACAACTTCTCAGAATTTTATCTAGGGATGGATGATGTCTCGAAGGTATCAACACGTTGAGAGTTCATATTGCATAGGTCAGGTAGTTCGTAATTCAATATCCCGGTTGAAAATATTTATGAATGTTTGTTCTGATGCCTTGTGGCTAAGCACACATGTAACAATTTTAGAAGTAGTCGTCAATTTTAGAGTGACC